>NC_064816.1:157666252-157808716 GCF_023721935.1 Panthera uncia | reverse complement strand
CGCCCGAGGCGCCGAGGGGACGACGGAGGCCGCGCGGGCTCAGACGCCGCCGAGGCCGGCCGCGCGCTACTCACCCCGACGCCGGCAGCGCAGGATCCCGGCCTTCTGGGACTCGGGCCGTGGCATCTTCTCTCCCGCCACAGCCCGGGTCCGAGCCGCATGAGCCGCAGCGGGACCGAAGGAAACGCTGCACCGGGCGCTCTGGCGGCCGCGGGCTCGCCCAGTGCCCGCGCCGCAGTCTCAGCCCGAGCGCGCGTGCCCCTGGGGCCACGTGACGGAAGGCCCCGCCCCCCGCGCGCGCGGGAGTGACGTCACCCGGCTCGCCCGGCGTGGGCGCCCAGCGGCCGCGGCGAGGTGCCGGGCGCTGTCGAGGCTGAGGTTTGGGCTAGAGCCTTGAGGGTCTGTGACGGGCGGCCTTCGGGTTTCTTCTCGTATAAAAAGGCCTCGTTAAGGACAAGTGGGCTTATACGTTTTAAACGATGTTCAAGTTCCGTTGTGATAAAAGACACGTGGGTTCAAGTGTGAAGGCTTTGCGGTGCACGCCCCCGAGAAGCCGTGGGGAGACCGACCGCACGCGCCGGTGGGAGGAGTGCAGGGGTGCGGGGCTCCCGTGCGACCTTGGCCGCAGCGCCGCCAGTGTCGCCGGGGGCTTGTTACAACTGCTGAATCTTAAGCCCCGTGCGGACCTACCTAGGAAGGGAAGTCTGCATTTTACCAAGATCTCCGCGTGATTCGCATACAACCTAAGTTTGAAATCGGCGCCGTAGGGAACGGTCAGTGCCAGAGAGCTTCCGTTACTGCACCTTCTCCCGACCTTTGATAGCGTCAGATGTTTAAATGTGTGCCATTCTGATGGGTCTTCAACGGATTTTTTTCCTAGCTGTTATTTTAAAGGGTTTGGGTGGGTGTATATCCTAGTCTAGCAAATTGATGTATAATGGTATACTTCTAGCATTTGAGGTTTGGGGAGAGCTCCAGTTTGACCGTTGTGAAGAATGACACTAAAATGCTCTTTGCAGTGTAATGTGGTTCAACCCAGAGTCTCAGACTGGGCGGATCCTGCTAGTGTATGGGCTGTGTTAGTTTGCCCCTAGATGAAGTTACCAGATGAAATCCACGATGACCTGAAATGTGATTTCAGAGAAATAACAATGTTTTAGTATAAGTATGTTCCGTGGAATATGTGAAATACAGCAAAATGTTGCATATCCGTAATTCAAATTTCAAATACAGAGCATCCTGCATTTTTATTTGCTAACACTGGCAACCCAACCCTGGACAAATCTAACTTTGGTTTTCTCGTCTAGGAAATGGGCATGACAATAGGGCCTATTTTACAAAGCTGTGTGAGTGAAATGAGATAATCAAGGAAGAGTACTTACTGCAGAGTATGGAACATAATGGGAGCTCAATTTTCACGCAGGTGTATGTTAGGCTAAACTCCTAGATGTCTGCTTTAGCTACAGAACTCCCAGGCTTACTTTAGGGCTTGTCTGAGCATTTGATCATACCAAAAACTGTGTTTTGAGAAAAGCTTTGAGAGGGTTAGCAAATATTCCTCAATTAGCTCCAGAACATAAATCAGATTTTTAAGTTTCCACCTGAAATAAAAAGTTGCCACCTACAGGCTAATGTAGATTTCCTTTCAATCACACCAAATACTTTGATGTTGGGTTTTTTATGACTCTAAGAACATTTCTTTCTTTTTTTTTTTTTTTGCAAAGATGGAATTTATAGCATCCTCTGTTATGCTTACCAAAGAAAACAATTATTCTCAACTTTCAAAACTAGAAAAAGTTATTTCAAGATGATACTCTTATATTTACTCTCTAGTATTTATCCTAGAATTCTTTTCTCCTGTTAAAGATTTCTGTTTTGTACTTTACACTAATTTTAATAGACTCATGGGTTTATTATAATCATTTCTATTGCTTTCTAGAGGCAGAGATGGTATAAAAATGGGCCAAGAACAAAATCATAATGTGGTGCTTATTTTGTATTGCCAGATTGACTTTTTAAAGTCTCAATCAAGATACCCTGGCCATCTGTAATATCTGAGCCCAGGTCTCCCGATGTCTATCTATCAATAGATTTTATAGAGTATCTTGCTAAAATACATATGTAAAAAGAGATTATACACTGGTTCTTTCATCTTCACATTATGTAGATTATCCCAAAGAATACAAGTTCCATGAAGGGAGAGATGTTTTCCTGCTCCCTCACTTAGAAGGATACCTAGCCCTAGATAACCAACCACTCAATTATTGATTGAGCACAATAGATAAGTTGTTTCCTGCTATAAAAACCAGCTTCTATTTTCTTCAATGTAGGCTAGGTTTAGTGATCCCACCCTAAGTCTCCCCCAGTCCTTTTATTCCTTTCAGTGTGTTCTTCCCCTCATTTTCTCCTTGTCTTTGTGAATCAAATACGTTTCCCCTCTCTAGCCACCTTCACCAGGGTGAACACAACAGCCATCCCTCTAACCCAAGAGAAGTGCTTTAGACATTCGGGAGTGTGTTCACACAGGGTAGATAGGGAGCCTAGCCACTCCTTCCCCCAATCCCAGCTAAACAGGTCTGAGTCAGAAAATCAATCATCAACAAAGTGCAGAATGCAAGAAGTGTTAGGACAACTGTAGGCCAGAGCCATAGGAGGGGAGAAATAGGAACAAGGCAAAACCAGAAGCAAGGCAGGGGGACTGTCTCCAAGTGACAAAGGGACTGACAGCCACAGACAACAAGGCTGGTCTACAGGACTGGACTGGGCCACCAAGGCAAGTGGACGGGACATCTGGGACTCAGGAACCCAAGCAAGAAATCACCAAAATCGACACTAGCAGCAAGAAAAGGAGCTAGACACAGTTGAGCCAACGTTGGCACGTGTCAACCAAGGCTCTCTGTGAACGTCTTTCTGAGTTCTAGAGTAGGAATGGACAAAGCCTCCCAGAGTGGAGCATCCCCTGTGGTTTAACGGGACCAAGCGAGTTGGGCAAATTCTAGAGACAATACACTTCACCTCAATCAATGGTGTGATAGTTTGCACTGTGTGACAGCGTATATTTCTAATGTTCACGGTTTTGCCACCCCAGAAATTCAGTGATGTGTAACGAAGGGTTACACAAGGTTAAGAACCATCATCAAAGCAAGACAGAAAGGCACTCTTATTCTAGAGCACTCTGGTTGTATTTCTTAACTGCATTTCACACAATTTCTTGATGTTCCGGACTTTTCTCCTCTATGTTGAAGACATAGGGGTTTTTTAACCCTTTTTTAATGAAAATGATTTATTTGTGTTTCATCTGCTGCCCTCAGATGCCTCCAGTTCTGGGAAGACATTATCCAAATACCACTGAAATGATTTGCAACCCAATCGTTTCCTTAATTCAACACGCTCGCTAATGTTTCCATAGGCAACAGATTTCAGGCCAGGTCTTCGTAAAAAAAACTGCTCCTAAATGGAAATAGAGAGTAGTTTCATTAAAACCAAACAAATCTTTGGTAATCAAATCGTATCTAACATAGCAGTGTATATTTTCATCACCTGAACTAAAAAAAAAACAAAACAACAAACCCAAAAACAGAACAAAATATCTTCCAATTTCATCCATACGGTGTGGGCAGAGACCCACGTGGTGCCTGGAATTCACTCACTCTGCACATATTTGCAGGATGTGTTGTGATGAACCACAACACAGAGGTGGTGTAGTGGGATCCAGGAAGGTTGGGTCCTGCTTCTTAGGAGCCCAAGAATCACAGCCACCTATTGTTGTATGTCTCCTTTCTCTTGCTCTCTCAATACTCCAGGAAAACCCTCCCTCCCTGGTCCCCATCAACACTTCCGTGGTTTCAGAAATGAGAGATGGTGTCGTGGCTTAGGGCAAATGGACTGTGGGGGGAGACAGCCCGGGTTCAAATTCTTGCTCTGTCATTTGTTCTGTGACCTTTGCCCTCACCCTCATGAGGTTGTCCTGAGGACTGAACACTTTAATACGTACGGAGCACTGGGTAAACGCAGGCTGACACAGGGTGTCACATCAGCATTGGCCATTGTTATCACCTGGTTAGTCTTCTACGCGCTCTGGATTTAAGATAGTACTGAGTACAAAAGTCTAATGGATTCAGCCTGCCCTGTATTCAAAGAGCTGTCCTAAAGAGACCAAAGCCTCCTTGAAAGCAGAACTCCGTTCTGTGTCTCCCTCTCTCTCTGCCCCTCCCCTGCTTGCACTCTGTCTCTCTTTCTCTCTCTCAAAAATAAGTAAACGTTAAGAAAAAAATTTTTTTAAACATGAAAAACCTTTAAATGTTATCATGATTATGTATTCACGTCTTTGCTTTTCCTTTTAGCTTTGCTATCTAATTATGAATACATAAATTGTATGCCTTAATTTTACTCACTTTTAACATATAGACATGGAATAAATCAGTATATTGCGTTGGGCTGCTTTTGTTCACCATGATGTCTGTTTTTATTTATTTATTTAAAAAAAATTTTTTTTACTGTTGTATTTATTTTTGACACAGAGAGAGACAGAGAATAGCGGGGAGGGGCAGAGAGAGAGGGAGACACAGGATCCGAAGCAGGCTCCAGGCTCCGAGCCGTCAGCACAGAGCCCGATGCGGGGCTCAAACTCACAGACCGCGAGATCATGACCTGAGCCGAAGTCGGACGCTCAACCGACTGAGCCACCCAGGCGCCCCTGTAGGCCTCACGCCCAGTCCAGTGCAGGGCTCGAACTCACGACTATGAGATCGAGATCCGAGTCAAGGTCAAGAGTTGGATGCTTTACCGACTGAGACACTCAGGTACCCCCAGCAAGATTTAAGATTTACTGTACCGTTGTGTGTATATCTCCAGTTGGGTAATTTTCATGGCTGTATAGAATTATATCAGCTAAATATGACCCATTTATCCATTCTGCTCTTTATGAGCAGCTGGGCTGTGTTTTGTTTGGGCTCACATCCACCATGCTGTTTCTAAACATTCTTGTTTAGATGTTGTTTAGATGTTCTAAACATTCTTGTTTGGGCAACCAGAAGAATGGACAACCATTCTTCTGGTTGCCCAAAGGCGTGCCTTTCTGTGGTGTGGACACAGAATGGAATTGCTGGGTCATGGGATACTCATGATCTTTACTCGACTTTGCCAAACGGTTTTCCAAAGTGAGTTTGTAATAATACTCCCACCAGCCGTGTCTGAGAATTCCTGTGTTTGCCAATACTTGGTCCTACCAGACGTTTGACATTTTTGCCAATCTAAACGGCCATGTAGAAATATTGACGTTTTCAAAAAAGACTATTACTCCTTTTATAATTTAAAATGATAAAGAAATATTAGATTGGAACCAGGACATATAACATCACAGCAAGTTCTCCCATTTTTCTCCCCATATATCTGAAAGGAGGTCTTGGGGCTACTGCTGTCTATGTGCGTGGATCCTGGAGGGACACCTTTCAAGTTCAAGTGGGGCCATGGCTACATGTTCTCTGTGTGTGCACCCTTTTAGGTCCTGGCCAGGGGTTGCAGCCTTGGGGAGACGTGCAGATGAAGGGGTCTGGCTCTGATAGAGAAATCGACTGTCGGTAGAAGAGAGGTAGTGAAGTCTCTCGCGTGGTCTCCAGACCACAGTAGCCGCACCCTTGGGAAGTTGGTACCAGAGGAAGAGAATCTAAAGAATTGCCTGTGGGGATGGGAACAGCGGGAGATGTTTGCTTCAGAGGGGGGATCCCACAGGGTGGGGGGCGGGAGGGACATAGATCTGGGCCAAACAAACAAAACAAACTTCCTGGGTTGATGAATTTACTTCTGAGAAACTTGAGTTTCCCCAGCAATTGAAATACAAAGGAACGTTCAAGTGTAGTGGGTTCGAATGAACTAATTGAGAATAGGGTCTGGGGAAGGTGGATGAGGGGTTGAAGGTGTGCCAAAAATTTAAGGAAGCTTGTTATCTGGAAAGGCAGGAACGGGTTCCTGGGGACCAAGCCCCATTCTGTATTCTTGCTTGTCTTTCCAAATCAGAGACCTTTCCCTCACCTTGTATTCATCCAGCCAAACGTGCGCCAGTCTGAGACTGTTATATGTCATGGCTTCTGCAAACTCAGGTTGGTTTGGAAAGCGCTGCTTACTGATGTGTCCTACCCGCGAGCAGGGGAGTACAAAGAGTTGGCCTCCACACATCCAGATCTAGACGAAAACAGACAACATTGACGTATGTGTGCTGGTACGAAGCAACTGCTGAAGTTTTTTTCACAACCATAGCAATAGCTAACATATCTTAAGTTGTTTATTTAATCCTAACAGCCCTATAATATAGGTCCGGTGACTATCCCCATTTTACGGATAAAGAAATGAATACGTATATTGGCGAAGAAGCTTGCCCAGTGACACCGAGCAGAGTTTAAGGTCAGGAGGTCTGGCCTCAGAGCCAACACTCCGAATGCTAAGTGATTCTGTCTCCCTCATACGTGACCAGTTCCGAGGCTGCTTACGTAGGAAAAGTGGCGGGCTATTTTGTCCTAAGGTATCCTCAAGAATACTCTGAGAATAATTAAGTATTGCTGGATGTCAACAGGTAATGAGAGAAATGGCTAAATTTGATGATTCATGTGTTCTGTACTTAACACACTTATAATGCTTTTTTTTTTTTAATTTTTTTTTTAATGTTTATTTACTTTTGAGACAGAGAGAGACAGAGCATGAATGGGGGAGGGTCAGAGAGAGAGGGAGACACAGAATCTGAAACAGGCTCCAGGCTCTGAGCCATCAGCACAGAGCCTGATGCGGGGCTTGAACTCACGAACCACGAGATCATGACCTGAGCCGAAGTCCGACACTTAACTGACTGAGCCACCCAGGCGCCCCTATAATGCTTATTTTTAACAAAGTCTTTACTACACAAAAGTAAACTATGACCTTTGAAAAATCAGCAAATGTCGAAAATCACACAGAAGAAAATAAAGATCACTTCTTGTCCTAACGCTTGGTAGGTCACTATTTAACCCAGGTCCCCTGTTCTTACACACATGTATACACAACATTGAGATAACTTGTGGTTTTTTCATTTAAAGCTATGTGAAGTTATGGGGTGCCTGGGTGGCTCAGTCGGTTAAGCATCCGACTCTGGATTTCAGGTCAGGTCATGATCTCACAGTTCATGGGTTCAAGCCCCACATCGGGCTCTGCAAAATCAGTGTGGAGCCTGCTTGGGATTCTCTCTTTCTCTGCCCCTCCCTTGCTCTCTCTCTCTCAAAAATAAACATTTTTAAAAAGTTATGTGAAGTTATTTTAAAAGTTTTGTATTGTTTGGATATTTTGGTACTTTCCAATTTTTAGTTATTATAAATAATAACACAAAGAATGTGCTTATAGTATAAATCATGTGCACGCCGCTTACGTATCTCACAGTATATTAGCCATGACTTCCTAGTTGACTCTGATTCAGTGATCCTTGCATGGTTCGCCAACTAAAAGCATCCTATCACTCGGGAACTTCAAAATGCAAAAGCCTCGGGCCCATCCAGCCCTAATGAATCAGGAACTGTGGGGCTGGGCCCAGTGTTTGCATTTTAACCTGGTCTTCGGGTGATTTTGGTCACATTAAAATGAGAATCACTGTTCTGACTGATCAAGATCATACATCCCAGCTTTATAGACACTTTTTAATAAAATCCATCTAATCATTTAGGAAATAAGGCTTTCACTGAAACAAATACTCAGACTTGCTTATGAGAGCAATACTTAGGGTGACACATATCACCTGAGTAGTCAGAAGGGATTCTGTTTAAGAAAATGAAACTTCTGGGGCACCTGGGTGGCTCAGTCAGTTGGGCATCCAACTTCGGCTCAGGTCATGATCTCGTGGCTCGTGGGTTCGAGCTCTGCGTTGGGCTCTGTGCTGACAGCTCAGAGCCTGGAGCCTGGAGCCTACTTGGGATTCTGTGTCTCCCTCTCTCTCTGTCCCTCCCCCGCTCACACTCTGTCTTTCAAAAATAAATATTTAAAAAATTTTTAAGAAAATGAAACTTCTGACATAACACTGAGATGTAATGACCCCCTCACCTCTAGAGTTTGTTAGAAATAGCCGGAAATAGCCCCTCAGAATGTCGAGAAAAATATCGATGGAATTCGTTTTCCTTAGGAAAACCCTTAGATCAGAACTCTGAAGAATTAGGTTCTTTTATCATATCTGCCCCATGTTTATGATCAGACCCTTCCTCTCTGGATCTCATTTTCATCTGAAGCTGAGAACTACATAGTTGCTCATTTAAGCTACCGTTTGGGGGTGCTTTGTTATACAGCCAAAGCCAACTGGTACTGGCTATAATGTCCTATTCTTTTTTTTCAAGTGAGAACCTAACAAAATTTGGAAAATCATGAATATCTGTTCAATAACTAGACTGCAAACAGCACTGTTTATTATTTTTGGTATATTCTTACATGTTTGAAATGTTTAAAAAAATTTTTTTAATGTTTACTTTTGAGAGAGAGCGAGAGCATGAGAGAAAGAGACACTGAGCAGGGAAGGGGCAGAGAGAGACGGAGACACAGAATCCGAAGCGGGCTCCAGGCTCCAAGCTGTCAGCACAGAGCTCGACGCGGGGCTTGAACCCACGAACCGCGAGATCACAACCTGATCCGAAGTCGAACACTCAACCGACTGAACCACCCAGGCACCCCGAAATGTCTCTTTATTGGAAAAGAACTCTGGCCATGAGTGCAGAATAGAAAATCAAAGTAATCAAAGTGATAAAAGAGGTACCAGAGTAAAAATGTTATCAAAAACCTTCCTTGAAAATCAAATTGAAGGAAGCTATAGCAACGTTGCCTAACCTTCATAGGGCTCATGTGTTTGTTCTTCTCAATGCATTTGTGTCTCAGTTTCCTCATCGGGAAAGTGAGAATAACAGTACCTACCTCATGGGGTTGTTATGAGCATCACATAACTTGATACCTGTAAAGTGTTTAGAGTTTTTATTTTTCATATTGTTTTTAATTTAAATTTTAGTTAACATCCAGTGCAGTATCGGTTTCAGCAATTCATCACTCACGTACAACACCCAGTGCTCATCCCAACAAGTGCCCTCCTGAGTACCTGTCACCATCTAGCCCATCTCCAACCCACCTCCCTCCGTCAACCCACAGTTTGTTCTCTATCATTAAGAGTCTCTTGTGATTTATTTCCCTCTCTTCTCTTCCCCCCCTTCCCCATATGTCCATCTGTTTTGTTTCTTAAATTCCACATGAGTGAAATCATATGGTATTTGTCTTTCTCTCATCGACTTATTTTGCTTAGCATAATACATTCTAGCTCCATCCATGTCATTGCAAATGGTAAAATTTCATTACTTTTGATGGCTGAGTAATATTCCATCGTGTGTGTGTGTGTGTGTGTGTGTGTGTGTATACCACATCTTCTTTATCCATTCATCAGTCAATGGACATTTGGGCTCTCTCCATAGTTTGGCTATTGTTGATAGCACGGACATTGGGCTGCATATACCCGTTCAAATCTGTATTTTTGTAACCTTTGGGTAAATTCCTAACAATACAATTGCTGGATCATAGAGTAGTTCTTTTCTTTTCGAGAGAGAGAGAGAGAGAGCATGAGCAGGGGAGGGGCAGAGAGAGAGAGAGACAGAGAGAGAGAGAGAGAGAAAGAGACAGAATTCCAAACAGGCTCCAGGCTCCGAGTTGTCAGCACAGAGCCCGATGCAGGGCTCAAATGCACGAACCATGAGATCATGACCTGAGTCCAAGTAGATGCTTAACCGAGTGAGCCACCCAGGTGCCTCTAGAATAGTTCTATTTTTAGTTTCTTGAGGAGCCTCCACACTGTTCTCCAGAGTGGCTGCACCAGCTTGAATTCCCACCAATAGGGCAAGAGGGTTCCCCTTTCTCCACATCCTCACCAACACCTGTTATTTCTCGTGTTATTAATTTTAGCCATTCTGACAGGCGTGAGGTGGTGTCCCATCATGGTTTTGATTTGTATTTCACTGATGAGTGATACTGAACATCTTTTCATGTGTCTGTGAGCCATCTAGATGTCTTTTTTGGAAAACCGTCTATCCATGTCTTCTGCCCATTTATTAACTGGGTTATTTGTTTTTTTGGGTGTTGAGTTCGATACGTTCTTTATTTTGGATACTAACCCTTTTTCCAATATGTCATTTGCAAATATCTCCTCCCATTCTGTAGGCTGCCTTTTAGTTTTGTTCATTGTTTCCTTCACTGTGCAGAAGCTTTTTGATCTTGATGAGGTCCCAGTAGTTCATGTCTGTTTTTTTTCCCCTTGCCTTTGGTGACGTGTCTAGCAAGAAGTTACTCCAGCCAACGTCAAAGAGGCTGCTGCCTGGGTTCTCCTCTAGGATTTTGATGGTTTTTGGTCTCACATTTAGGTCTTTCATCATTTTTTTTTTGTTATTTTTATTTAATATGTTTTTTAAATTTACATCCAAGTTAGTTAGCATACAGTGCAACAATGATTTCAGGAGTAGATTCCTTAATGCCCCTTACCCATTTAGACCATCCCCCCTCCCACAATCCCTCCAGCAACCCTCTGTTTGTTCTCTATATTTAAGAGTCTTTTATGTTTTGTCCCCCTCCCTGTTTTTATATTATTTTTGCTTCCCTTCCCTTATGTTCATCTGTTTTGGATCTTAAAGTCTTCATATGAGAGAAGTCACATGATATTTGTCTTTCTCTGACTAATTTCGCTTAGCATAAAACCCCCTCGTTCCATCCACGTAGTTGGAAATGGCAAGATTTCATTCTTTTTGATTGCCAAGTAATACTCTATTGTATATATATACCACATCTTCTTTATCCATTCACCCATCGATGGACATTTGGGCTCTTTCCATCCTTTGGCTATTGTCGATAGTGCTGCTAGAAACATGGGGGTGCATGTGTCCCTTCGAAACAGCACACCTGTATCCCGTGGATAAATACCTAGTAGTGCAATTGCTGGGTCATAGGATAGTTCTCTTTTTAATTTTTTGAGGAACCTCCATACTATTTTCCAGAGTTGGCTGCACCAGTTTGCATTCACCAGCAGTGCCAAAGAGATCCTCTTTCTCTGCATCTTTGCCAACATCTGTTGTTGCCCGAGTTGTTAACATTAGCCATTCTGACAGGTGTGAGGCAGTATCTCAGTGTGTTTTTGATTTGTATTTCCCTGATGATGAGTGATGTTGAGCATTTTTGTGTTGGTTGGCCATCTGGATGTCTTCTTTGGAGAAGTATCTATTCATGTCTTTTGCCTATTTCTTCACTGGATTGTTTGTTTTTTTGGGTGTTGAGTTTGATCTTTCATCCGTTTTGAATTTAATTTTTGTGTATGGTGTAAGGAAGTGGTCCAGGTTCACTCTTCTGCACATTGCCGTCCAGTTTTCCCAACACCATTTGTCAAGGAGACTGTCTTTTATCATTGGATATTCTTTCCCGTTTTGTCTAATATTAGTTGATCATATAGTTGTGGGTCCGTTTCTAGGTTTTCTGTTCTTTCCATTGATCTATGCGTCTTTTTTGTGCCAGTAACATACTGTCTTGATGACTACATCTTTGTAATGTTGCTTGAAATCTGGAATTGTGATGCCTCCGGTTTTTTCTTTTTCAGGATTGCTTTGACTCTTCAAGGTCTTTTGTGAGCCCATGCAAATTTTGGGGTTGTTTGTTAGAGCCCTGAAAGACATCACTGGTGGTATTTTGATGGGAATTGCATTAAATATGTAGATTGCTTAGACATTGTATCGACATTTTAACAACGTTTGTTCTTCCAATCCATGAGCATGGGATGCTTTTCCATTTATTTGTGTCTTCTTCAATTTCTTTCCTAAGTGTTCTATGGTTTTCAGAGTATAGATCTTTTCTCTCTTTAGTTAGGTTTATTCCTACGTCTCCCATGGTTTTTGGTGCAAATGGGATCTTTTCCTTAATTTCTTGTTCTGCTGCTTTATTATTGGTGTATAGAAATGCAACAGATTTCTGCACATTGATTTTATATCCTGACACTTAGCTCAATTAGTGTATTCTAGCAATTTTTTTGGTGTAGTCTTTTGGGTTTTCTACAGAGAGTATCATGTTGTCTGCAAATAGTGAAGGTTTGACTTCTTCCTTGCTGATTTGGATGCCTTTTATTTCTTTTTGTTGTCTGATTGCTGAGGGTAAGACTTTCAGTACTATCTTAAATAGTAATAGAGTGGATATCCTCGTCTTGTTCTTTACTGTAGGGGAAAGGCTCTGTTTTTCCCCATTGAGGATGGTATTAGCTGTGGGTCTTTCATATATGGCTTTATGATGTTGAGGTATATTCCCTCTATCTCTATTTTGTTGAGGGTTTTTATCAAGACTAGATGCTGTATTTTGTCAAATGCTTTGTCTGCATCTATTGATGGATCATATAGTTCTTATCCTATCCTTTCTTCTTTTTTTTTACGATTTATTTTTGAAAGAAAGAGTGGGCACGAGTGGGGAAGGGACAGAGAGAGAGAGGGGGAGACACAGAATCTGAAGTGGCTCCAAGCTCTGAGCTGTCAGCACAGAGCCTGATGTGGGGCTCAAACTCACAGGCTGTGAGATCATGACCTGAATCAAAGTTGGATGCTCAACCTACTGAGCCCCCCAGTGCCCATCCTTTCTTTTATTAATGTGGTGTATCATGTTGATTGATTTGTGGATATTGAACCAGCCCTGCATCCCAGGAATAAACCCCACTTGATCATGGTGAATAATAATTTTAATGTACTGTTAAATTCAATTTGCTAATATCATTGAGAATTTCTGTATCCATGTTCATCAGGGGTGTTGGCCTGTAATGCTCCTTTTCAGTGAGGTCTTTGTCTGGTTTTGGAGTCAAGGCAATGCTGGCTTCATAGAATGAGTTTGGAAGTTTCCTTCCATTTCTATTTTTTTGTTTGTGTTTTTGGAACAGTTTGAGAAGAATGGGTATTAACTCTTCTTTAAATGTCTGGTAGAATTCTCCTGGGAGGCGATCCGGCCCAGGACTCTTGTTTGTTGGGAGACTTTTGATTACTGATTCAGTTTCTTTGCTGGTTTTGGGTCTGTTCAAATTTTCTATTTCTTCTTGTTTCAGTTTTGGTGGTTTGTGAGTTTCTAGGATTTTGCCCTGTGTTGGACTCTGCTGACAGCTCGGAGCCCAGAGCCTGCTTGGGATTCTGTGTCTCCCTCTCTCTTTGCCCCTCCCCTGCTCACGCTCTGTTCCTCTCTCTCTGCCCCTCCCCTGGCTCACACTCTGTCTCTCTCTGTCTCTCAAAAATGAATAAACATTTAAAAAAATTTAAAAAAAAAAGCCTTTCTGAATAATTACATCAAAGCTGTAACTGTGGACTGTGCTGGTAGGAAGGAGCAAAGTGGACAGAAATGAGTGATGATTTAGACCTAGATCTAACCACACATGATGAAGGAAAGTGGGGCATGAAAGGGAGATTGGAGACCAAGAAAGTACTCTGGGGGGCTGGATGGTTGCGGGTGGGTAGAGGGCATCACATTATCCACCCGAAGAGGAAAGGACCATGGGAGGAAGAATGGGTTCGAGGGAGTAGAAAGAGCTCTCCTTTTGAAACGTTGGGGTTAGGATGCCTATGGGACACACATCCTACAGGAGAGTAACCTGTAGGCAGTGAGATGCGCAAGCTTCTGGCACAGAAGGACCTGGGAAGGAGCTAGAACTATGTCACTGGCATGTAGTCATTGAGGCACGATGCGGATGAGGTTACTGAGAAGGGGAAGGGAGAAAAGAAACAGGGCCTTGGGGAAACCTATGGAGTCAATGGCAGGGTCCCAGGTCCAGAGCAGTGTACCTTGTCCGCATCTAGGGCCACCAGGATGGAGTGCCAAGCCACGCAGGCTGTTGGGGACAATTGGAGGCCAGCCTCCAGTCCACCAGGAAACCAAAGTGCAGATCTGAAGCCTGGTTAGTACCATCCCGAGGCTGGGGGTCAAGCTGCAGCTCCGTGGGCACCCAGCCAATACCCACTTTCCCGAGTGACGGTAACACTGAGGTCAGGGCAGCTAAAACAAATTCAGAGCTTTGGGGGCTTCCAGAAATGACTTAGAATAGAACCGAGCTGGTGAGGTCTCCAGGCCTGCCGTTGAGTAGATAGTGGAAAGCAGGACAGAATAGGCTTGGGGCATATACCTCCGGTTCTGCGAATTGAGCCAAGTTGCTGGAGCGCTCAGAGCCCCAGTTTCCCCCTGTAAGTAGGAGATCCTGGTGGCACCCACCTCACAGGTTTATTATGAAGACTGAGTTGATATTTGCAAGATTTCAGAGCAGTGCATGTCACACAGATGAGCACTTGTTAAACAAAGGAAACGTATTTTTCTCCTTCACCCCATGACTGAAACATGCCATTTCTGCAGGGAAGGCCATCTAAGACACACACCTCCCTCAACACAAGTCTAGATTCCCCTCTCATATGATCTGTTGGTACCCTGTACTTCTCCTCCACTGTACGTATCAAAAATACCTAATCATTGGGTCGCCTGGGTGGCTCAGTCAGTTGAGCATCTGACTTCGGCTCAGGTCATGATCTCACGGCTCGTGGGTTCGAGCCCCGCATCGGGCTCTGTGCTGACAGCTCGGAGCCTGGGGCCGGCTTCGGATTCTGGGTCTCCCTCTCTCTCTCTCTCTCTCTCTCTGCCCTCTCCTGCTCATGCTGTCTCTCTCTGTCTCTCAAAAATAAATAAACATTAAAAAAATTAAAAAAAAACAAACAACCTAATCATCTCTCTCTACTTCAACAGAATGGAAGCTCCAAGCCATCGGAAGCCACGTTTGCACTGCATGAGGCTGCATTGCACACAAGGCACAGCCCTTTGCGCATAACGGGTTCTCAGTATTGTTGAGTGAATGAACGAACGAACGAATGAATGAACGGGCAAGGGTTGTGCCTTCTTCCGAATGCCCAGCATGTGGCAGAGCCTCACATAGGAGGTGTCCCTTAAATGACGGCTACGTTGACTCTAACCAGAACTCCTGAGAGAGTCTAACCTAGCAAAATACAGATCTGGGTACTGTCACCATACAGGTGTTAGCTACGGCCTCGGGAGTAGATACAGGTATGCCACGGCCCCTGGCCGGTCAGCACGGAGGTGCTACACCCAGTCCTGGTGACCTGCCCTGCCAGGTGCTGTCTCTTTAGTCTCTGGATCATGGGAAGCCCACAGGTCTCCCTGGGAGCAGGTGCGCTGCCTGTGGGAGGCTATCAGTTCAAAACTGAGGTTCTTTCCCACCAGATAAGGAAATACTGCACTATATTAAGTCAGCCCAGAGGAGCACATGGAGGGAGAAGGGACAGCTGATAAGATAACAGTCCTGGGAATACCCACGCTTCAGAGATGCACAGAAGAAATTCCTGCAGAGGAAACTTGAGAGCAACAGAGCTATGGAGGAGGAACCAGAACACTGTTCTAGAGTGCCAAATGTTGCAGCCACCTCCAGTACATAGAAGAACAAAGCCGTCCACTAGGGACATCAATATTAAATGGGTGACAGTTCCCTGAGGGATGTCCCCGAGTGCTGAGGGCCGCCAGGATGCTGATTTATTGGAAAGAAGAGTGAGGAACGGAGACGAACGTACAGGTGTCAATGGTCTCGTATCAGGAAAGACAGGGCCCCTTATCTCAGTTAGAGACCGCTGGTGATGTCAAGAGAGCTCTCTAGCTATTTATTAACTTACGTGTTTGTGAGAAGAGAGACTCACACACACTTAAAAAAATATGAAGGGGCCATTAGGAACGGAGCAGTCGACGATACTGAAGCAAGGATAATTAGTACCTTTGAATAATAAGTTAGCTGCTATTGGCTATCTGGAGGGAAGAGAGAGCCAGAAAAAGGAAGACACCCCCTCTTCAAATATGTACGTATCTATCATTCACAAAATTGATTTTATTCTGAGACAAACAATGTGCTCATTAAGATATTAGGTCTTGAAAGGGGGAAAGCCCATATACCATATTCACAAAGAGCGATGTAATAAAACAGGGAATAATCAACCAACCAATGAAAAGCACTAAAGGCCTGGATATTCTAAAATAATGCCTGCATCAAAAGGGAACAAATGATTGGGGCTGGGGCCGGGGGTTGCGGGGGAGAAGCAATAAAAAATAATCAGCTCACAACATACTGCCAAAGTATGTTATGTATTGCTCTAGATGTGTTTATATTCACAATAAAGTGTCTGAAGCATTATGAAAGAAGTCTGTGCTTAAAAGAACACTAAGCCAGTGAACAAAGCCAAAGGAAGGAAGTGGGAGAGAAAAAGTCAGAAAAAGAAAACACAAAAAAAGCAATTACAGTAAACATTTTAATGCATCCTAAGAAAATATATGCAGTTCCAAGCATGATCTCTGCAGATGATTTCAGAATGTAAAGAACAGATGGCAACATTTAAAGAATAATTATAGCTGTCACTTATTAAGTAGCTTCCATAAATTATCTGTCTTTACAGCTTTGTACTAAAGATCTTTTTCTTTTTCTTTTTTTTTTTTTTTTCATTTTACCCGCAAGGAAACTAAAGCTCAACCAGAATTTGAATTTAGTCATTGATTAAGCTGTTTCCTCTACACCAGGTTGTCTCTGTTGGCAAGAGACAAACAAGGCAGAGAAAAGTGAGAAAAATTAAGGGTGATCAGGGTGAGCGCACAGCCCAGATTTTCATGCACAGTTCAAAGTGGCCGTTATAAAAATCTATTAGAATTTAGTCAAAAGCCAAAACTTATCTATGATAAACACACCATAAATATCCGAACAGTACCTTAGTGTTTTCTTCAGCCTCTCTCTCCAGGAATATTTACCTTGTACTTTATTCTCTACCCCAATTATTTCATTAAATCTTCACAAAATTGGAATTTAAGAAACCAAATGAGCAAAGGAAAAAAAAAAAAGAGAGAGAGAAAACCAAGAAACAGACTCTTAACTCTAGAGAACAAATTTCTGGTCATCAGAGGGGAGGTGGGCCAAGGGGTGGGTTGAACAGGTGACGGGGTTCAAGGAGTGCACCTGTTGTGATGAGCACAGGGTGAAGCATGGACTTGTTGAATCACTATATTGTACACCTGAAACTAACATAACGCTGTGTGTTAACTATACTGGGATTAAAACAAAATAAACAAACGGGCGCGTGGGTGTCTCAGTCGGTTAAGCAACCTCCTTCGATCTCACAGTTTGTGAGTTCAGGCCCCGTGCTGGGTTCTGCGCTGACAGCTCAGAGCCTGGAGCCTGCCTCAGATTCTGTGTCTCCCTCTCTCTGCCCCTCTCTCACTCGTGCGCGCGCACTCTCTCTCTTAAAAATATATTTATTTTTAATTTTTAAAAATTAACTTTAATTAAAAAAAAAAACAAATATTCACAAAATCCTGAGAATGGCATTTACATTTATTCCTATTTACTGGGTGCTGACCAAGGATCCTACAGAGCTGGGACCCATTCTGACGTCTAACGTCCACTGATCTAATATCACGGGAATATCTACAAGCCAAATCTACGTTCACATTTGAGATGTAATTCACATTCCACAAGAAATTCACCCTTTTACAGTATACAATGACTATTTTCACAAGGTTGCCCAATGATCACCACTCTCTCATTCTGGAACATTCTCACCACCTCACAAAGAGCCCTGGGACCTATCAGCACTCACTCACCTACCTTCTGTTTCTATGGATTTGCTTAGGCTGCACCTTTCCTAGGGCCGGACTTAGTCATATAAATATGTGGCCTTTTGTGTCTGACTTCTTTCACTCACCATACTGTTTTCAAGGTCCACCATGCTGTAGCAGGTATCCCGGGATTCAAGAGTTGAAAGACCAACCCAGACGTCCCCTACCAAGTCCTCTCAACTTGCAGATAGAGAAACCGAGGCCTAAGATAGCCCACAGAGTTAGTGGCACCCGAGTCCGCCACCGTCTAATTCTGTTATTTCTACCGCACCACAACCACCAAGAAAATCGGTGTAACAAAATAGAGTTTTCACAAATAAATAAAAATATTGCATTAGGTCAACACCTCATACGTTAGAAATAAAACAGCATACAGTAATATAAGCTGATATTTTACTATTGTCAAATTTTGCAAGGAGCCCCCTAGATCCTTTATTTCATGTGATGCGGGAACGGTACCGGATGTTCAGGCGGGAAAACGGGGCATAAATACCACGGCACGCCTCTGGACTTGACGTCAGCTTTCACTCTCTCTGTACAAAGTGAACTATTTAGAAAGTAGAGTCTGAATTACCCTTAACGAAAGCTCCAAATTTTCTGCTCCCCAGAGGTTCATGCCCTTGTCATACTGTCCGATCTCATGAAAGTAATGTCTATTTATAGCAAAAATTCCCCCAGCCATTGCAGGTGACCTAAAAAGGATACATAAATATTAAATCACAGGTTCAGCCATTATGGATTTTTGCCAAAATTACGGTGAATGTTAGCAATAACATGAAAACTAGAAAATGACGATATTAATACCAAAATCGTTAAGTTAATGTATATTTAACTTGATGGATATACATTACATTGAATGTAAAATTAGTAAATTGAAGCCATAACTACCTAAAAGTAGGCAGTAACTTTCCACTTAGCTCTCACCAAATTGTGTAAGCTATATATTCTAAATGTTGTCTTTTTCTTTTTCTTTTTTTTTTAAAGTTTCTTTAGTTTTGAGAGAGAGAGAGAGAGAGAGAGAGAGAGGGCATGAGCAGGGGAGGAGCAGAGAGAGAGGGAGACACAGAATCCGAAGCAGGCTCCAGGCTCCGAGCTGTCAGCACAGAGCCTGACATGGGGCTTGAACTCATGACCTGTGAGATCACAACCTGAGCCAAAGTCGAATGCTTAACTGACTGAGCCACTCAGGCGCCCCAAATGTTGTCTTGTTCTTAAAAGGGAACATTATCTTTAGAATGTGAGTTTCCCCTGGAGATAACTACTTGACTTGGGGAGCAGAGCTTACAGATCTCCCTTTCTAAGTGCGTTAAGTGAATATACTATTTACTTCTGGGAAAACCATGAAGTTACAAAGCATCTTTTTTGTTTTGTTTTGTTTTGTTTTGTTTTGTTTTGTTTTGTTGTCCCACAACAGCAAGGCCCAATAACACCGAACTGAGTAGTATGAAAATAATTTCAAGTTCATTTATTCGTTCATGTTTGAAAAAGTACACATGAAGCACCTGTGATGTGTTAGGGGGAAGTTAGTGCATCAACGGGCCAAGATCCCAGCTCGTGCGGGGGGCCAGGGTGGAGGGAGGGACACTAGTCGCTGCAGTGGTGCCAGAGAAAGACGATGGAATCGTGGATAAGGTAGCGGGACGTGGTCCAGTGTCTGATGTATTTTGAGGACGGGAGCCAGCAGGTTTGCTTACAGGTGGGGGGTGGGGTGAAGGAAGAAGAGAAGGGTGAAGGCTCACTCCAGCGTGTTGGCCCGGGGACCTCACATCTGCACTGAGATGGAGATACCGAGTGGGCAGGTTTTGGGGGGAAGATTCAGCTGGGGACATGAGTGAGCTCTCCATTCACTCTAGGGGAGACGCCAGTAGGCAGGTGCATGGAAGCGTCTGGCACTCTGAGAGTGGCCGGGGGCAGAGACATAACTTTGGGAGTCCTCAAGATACGGCGGATACACAGCACTCTGGCAGCGAGGGGCGGGGGGGGGGGGGGTGGAGGAGACCACGAAGAACCGTCCCGGGCACCGTGACAGCAAGAGGTCGGAGGGAAGAGAGGGAAAGCGGAGCCACCGGTGTAGGAGGAAGACAGGAAAACCGTCTGCCGATGGGCCCCGAGGTGAGGACTGAGAACCAGCGCGGCACTGACACGGGAAGACCACCAGCGCGTTTTAGCGGGTGGGGGCGCAGAGCCAGATTCAAGCGAGTCTGAGACACCAGAGTTCAGAGTTGGAGATCGTGACACAGCCAGCTTTTTCTAAGAGGCTTTAATGCAAAGGAGAGCAGAGGAAAGGAGAGGCGGCCGATAAAGGAAGATTGTTTTTTGTAATTGGGAGAGGAAACGGTGGGCCTCGAGAGGAGCGGTCTCATCTGGTGGGCCAGATGCGACCCGCGCCGTCTGCGCCCTGGGTCACCGTGATCCTGGCCAAGCCAGGGGGCCCCGCTGCCACAGCGTTGCATTGAAATTACATCTCTACCCGACTTCCTTCGCACTGGACTCTACACCCTCGAGGGCAAAGGCCACGTTTTCTGTTGTGACCACAGTGTCTGGCAGCAAAGAGTTGTTAAACTGGTAACTGAAGCAGGTTCACAAACGGGTCTTTAAAGTTAGGCTGTAGGTTCTGTTGAAAATAGGGTTAAAAAATACTTGCAGCTCAGAGAACCCAAGTTACACCCTTTCGAAAGGGAAAGCTTTTATTCTAAAAAAAAAAAATATCTCGAAACCGCTGGGAAGTGTGTGCATGTGTGTGTGTGTGTGTGTGTGTGCACATGCGTGTGTCTTACCGGAGAAACGTTGAGTCGTGGTGCTAACTCAGGCACGTCTGAGACACCGGGAGAAAGGATAAAATGTCGTGATGCGTCCTTGAAAAGGCCCCGGGTGGAGTACAGGGGGCACGTCCCTTGGTAGCGGTGATCTCCCCGCACCCCTGCACGTCCCCTCCCTGGGGAAGCTGCGGGGGGAGCCACTGGTGTGAGCTCAACGCCACAATTCTCCTTGCTTCCTCTAAGTTTGCCAAAATTCCTTGCATCTACATTTTTTTTTTTGAGCTGTTGCAAATGTGAAGAAATGTATCTTCAGATGTGAATGCTAATTAATGCCATGGATAATACCTAAAATTCATTTTTCCTTTTAACCCTTTAAAACTACCGACTTTTTCTTACGTTATCATACATTATCCTTATGATATAACAGTCGAGCGTTGAACCACATGAGTTTGAACTGTGTGGGTCCACTTACATGTGGATTTTTAGATAAATACAGCACAGTACTGTAAGTGTATTTTCTCTTCCTTCTGATATTAACATTTTTTTTTGCTCTAGCTTATTGTAAGAATACAGTATGTAATACACGTGGCATTTAAAACGTGTTAATCGGGGCGCCTGGGTGGCTCAGTCGGTTGAGCGTCCAACTTCAGCTCAGGTCACGATCTCGCGGTCCGTGAGTTCGAGTCCCGCGTCAGGCTCTGGGCTGATGGCTCGGAGCCTGGAGCCTGCTTCTGATTCTGTGTCTCCCTCTCTCTCTGCCCCTCCCCCGTTCATGCTCTGTCTCTCTCTCTGTCTCAAAAATAAACGTTAAAAAAAAAAAAAAACGTGTCAATCGACTGTTTATGTTATCAGTAAGACTTCAGTCAACAGTAGGCTCTTAGTAGTTAAGTTTTTGGGGAGTCAAAAGTTAGTATGTACAATATACATTCTATAAATAATTAGTATCATACTGTTTTTTATGGCCTGAGTTTTTATTTAGCCTATTGTGAGAATTTTCCTTTTACATTAGCTTTCAAAAACTTTGTATAATATTCTACAGAGTATGAATATAGTTTTTAACCATTTTAATATTGAACGTTTATGTTGTTTTTATTTTCTAACTGATATGAATGTTGGTACAATGTGTGTCTCTGATTTACTTCTCCTTAACTTCTTAGGGAAACATTTCAAGAAGTGGGAGTGTTGCGTTAAAGAATAACATAAGATTTTTAATGTATATTGTCAGATTGTTTTCAAAAAGCACGTGTGACTATGTGTATGCTAACAGTGTATTAGAATTCAAAAAACATTACTACTCAGCGACTATCAGGAATATAATTTCCCTAGTAAAATTTTTAGAGCCTAAAGCACGCCTGATGTGTGAAATATGGAAACATTACAAAATTATGTAGATCTTTTTTGTAAATGGAATACTTCATTTTAAATTAAATAAGTTCATTTTGAGATGAACTCCAAAGATCGATGGTTTATTTTTTTTTTTCAGTAAATTAAGATGTCTACGCACGACCTTTTATTTATTTATTTAATTTCAAAATTTTTTTAGTTTATTTATTTTGAGAGAGAAAGAGAGAGAATGAGCAGGCAGAGGGGCAGAGAGAGAATCCCGAGCAGGCTCCATGCTGTCAGCACAGAGCCCGATGTGGGGCTCGAACTCACGAACCGTGAGATCATGACCTGAGCCGAAACCAAGAGTTGGATGCTCAACCGACTTGAGCCACCCAGGCACCCCCACGTTCCATTTTATTTAAATAAAATGTGTCTTTGTCCCTTTTCATTTCGAAGTCTCTAACAGTAACAACAGCAAGTATGTATGCTGATCGCTTCCCCTGTGTCAGGCCTTGAGCTACGTTCTTTCCAGGTGGTTCTCACTTAATCTCCTCACTAAATCAGAGAGGCATGTGTTTTATTATCATCACCATTTCACAGGTGAAGGTACTGAAACTGAAGTAACAGACCCAGCAGAGGCTACCTTACTGCACAACTCCATGGATGCCAGTCACCTCTAGTCTTTGTGAACAGTACCTTCTGGAGATGAGCAGTACACAGCCTATACAGCTGTACACAGCAGCCCTGAACAGCTAACAAGTGATGGCTGGAGCAGAGCAAAGATCAGAGTCATAACACAGTGGAAGGCACGTGAAGGGATCTATTATCCTAAAAGCAATGGAAAGACATCGGGTGACACGGGCAAGGTGGAGTTTTAAGAACCATGAATGTAGCCAGAGAGAGATCGGCCTGAGGGAGGACAGCCTGCAGGCCAGACTGTTCCTTACAGTGAGGGCCTGGACCATGGGGACAAGCAGAGGGATGGACAGATGTGGTTGCGAGTCGTCACAATGGATGGGGCACCTGGAGCGGGTTAATCACTGGGTTAGAGTAGGCAGTGGGAGACTGCAGGTGTGGTCATGCTTATGGCTATGTAGCATTTCATTATGGTTCCAGAGTAAGGTACTAAATAATTCCCCGGTTATTCCTCCCGACTTAGTCCTTATCTCATCCTCGAATTGCGTCACCAAGGGCAGGGGCTCAGGGTGGGGATAGGTACTGGGATCAAGGGAAGTGATAAGGTTTGGAAAACCCACTTGGAGCAGTGAGTAAAGGGACTGTGGAGAAGCACGAGACTGAAACTATCAACGTGTAGAAGCGTTAAGTTCACGTCTCTTAAAGGAACAAAAAACAGATGGCGGGCTTGGTCCAGAGTTGGAGATTCGCAGGGCTACTGTGGCAGAAGGGGAGAGGGATGTGGCAGTTGAAGGTATTGGCAAGAAGAACCGTGAATTTATAGATCAGAAAGTCTAGGCCACAGAAGAAGAAAGAAACCGTGAACAGTAAAAGCAGAAATCAAAGAACTGGGGATCCTGATGATGTCCAGGGGGAGGTGTGGGCGGAGCAGAGCAGGAAAAAGTTAGGAACATCCCAGGCTGTGGCCAAAGAGACGATATCCGGTAATTTAGAAAAGAAAGGTACAGGATATGGCTGTAGGAATAATAGTAGCTAACAGGTATAAAATAGCTAATATATATGTAGTACTTATTATGATGGACAGATACTGCTCTAAGCTTTGATATACAGTGAGTCATTTAATTCTCTAACAACCCTGTAACATATCATTATCCAGACTTTACACATAAGGAAATAAGGTGCAAAGAGGTTAAGCAGCTTGCATAAGGTCAACAGCTCTAGTTAAATTAGAGACAAAGATCAAGGACTTGCTAAGCTATAGTGTTAGAAAATTGACTCATGTGGTTTGTGAAACAGAGAGGCTAGCAGTAAAAGAAGAGAAGGAGGCTGGCGTCAGAGTTTTCAGGAAATGTGGGGAGTGACCTGGAGGAAGTCTCCAGCAATAGCCTCATAGATGCAGTTAAAAGTCCCAACATCAAATTGTTCTCACACGTAGAAATACATTTTCCCAGACCAATAATCAAGGAAAATCATATTCATCTGTATAAAATTACTGATGAAAGCACTGAGATAAATATTTTATATATGAATTTAGCAAAGACATCTACTTTTGCTGAGCTATCCACAGCACTAGCATTTGCTTCATTGACCACATACAACTTGCTCCTGAGAACCATGGCCACCTTCTAAAGATGGACACCTGAAACCAGAGGGACACTATCCATGGTGGTGTTTTCTTTCTCTCTCTCTCTCTCCCTCTCTCTCTCTCTCTCTTTCTTTCTCTCTTTCTTTCTTTCTTTCTTTTTTCTTTCTTTCCTTCTTTCCTTCCTTCCTTCCTTCCTTCCTTCCTTCCTTCCTTCCTTCCTTTTAAGTAGGCTCCATGCCCAACATGGGGCTCAAGCTCACCACCTGTGATCAAGAGTCACATACTCTACTGACCGAGCCAGCTGGGCGCCCCCATGGCAGTGTTCCTAACGAGGGTGAGATGCTCATTTCCAATCAGAGAAACTGAAAATCTACCAAATTCTATTATTATAGATCTTTAGAGACAACATAAATGACAAAATATTTCTCTTCATTAAGCCCAAGAGATGGAAAAAATAATCTCTGAAAGCTTCTCCCGCCGCCCCCCGCCACCATGTCTCAATACATATATGATATTTCCCCGTCACCTGAAGGAATCTCACCGAATGGGTAGAGTGGGTCCTTCTGGTCCATCCATCTCATAAGAGAAGACATTATCCCATTTAAATTGTAGGTGCCAGTTGAAAGCACCCCTTACAACAGGAGAGGGCCAGTATTCTAGGGTCACAGAATCAATGACATCTATCAGAGGACACACCACCATTTTGGGGTCCTTGGCAATGGCATGCAGCAGGGGCTCCAGCCATACTTTATTCACCTCGCAGTGGCTATCCAGGAACACCAGAATGTCCCCTGGGGAGGCAAGAATAGGCTAGTGTTAGTGCATATGGACGAAACATCCGACGACCCAGATCGCAGTTCAATGCAAGGAGTACCTGTTGAGCGTTTACTATGTGTTTGGCTTTTATGGTGCATTCCATTTCACTGGCGGTGGGTTGGGACTAGAAACTCATACTTTATTTTGTGCAAAAATGTGGGCCATGATGTGTCATAGAAGTTCAGAAGAAGTTAGTGAACTGTGGGTTAGAGAGTAGTTTGAAGATTCTAAAGAAGTAGGTGGGGGGCACCTGGGTGGCTCAGTTGGTCAAGTGAACGGCTTTTGGTTTCAGCTCAGGTCATGATCTCACAGTTTATGAGTTCAAGCCCCGCATCAGACTCTGCACTGACAGCTTGGAACCTGCTTGGGATTCTCTCTCTCTCTCTTTCTCTCCCTCCCCCCCCTCCCTCCTTCCCACTCTCTCTGCCCCTCCTCTGCTCACACACACACACAGTCTCTCTCTCAATATAAATGAAACTTATAAAAAAGGTTTTTCTCAAGCTGTCAGCACAGAGTCCAACGTGGGGCTCGAACCCATGGACCACGAGATCATGACCTGAGCTGAAGTCAGACACTCAACCCACTGAGCCACCCAGGGGCCCCGATGCATAACCATTTTTGTTCTTGAGTTCAAGCTTTAATGAGTGTCTGCTTAGAGAACATGGGGAAAATTGGCATGGCCAAAGTAAAGAAAACATGTTGCTAAAGTACATTAGATGAGCTCAGATTGGAAGGGACCTCAAAATTCAGGTGCAGAGTTCAGACTTTTTCTTGCAGCCAACATAAAATCATAGGAAGTTATGAGAAATAGCCCATGTTTGATGAGAAAAGTTAATATTATTCATATGGTAATAATCCCCAAATGGATCTATAGATTCATACAATCCTTATCAAAATCATACCTGGTTCTTCTTGCAGAAACTGATCCCAAAATTCGTGGAGAAAGGCAAGGACCCAAATTAGCTAAAACAATCTTGAAAAAAGAACAAAGCTGAAGGACTTCTGGATTTCAAAACTTACTACAAAGCTATAATAATAAAACAATATGATACTGTCAGAAGGAAAGACATAAAGACCAAAGGATAGAATTGAGGTCATAGACATAAACCAAATATCTGTGGTCAATTGATTTTTGACAAGGGTGCCTAGACAATTCAATGGGGGAAAAATAGTTTCTTCAATAAACAGCCCTGACCCAACTGGACACCCACATGAGAAAGAATGAAGTTGGACCCCCTACCTCATAGAAAACACAAAAATTAAGTCAAATCAATCACAGACCTAAAAAGGTCAGAGCTGAAACTATAAAACTTTTAGAAGAAAATATAGGCATACATTTCTGACCTCAGGTTAGATGTGACACCAAAAATAGAAGTGACAAAACAAAAAATAAGTAGGACTTCATCAAAATCAAAAACCTTTGTGCTTAAACAGACACCATAAAAAGGTTGAAAAAAGCCCACAGAATGGGGGAAATTGTTTGAAAATCACATATCTGATAAAGAACTTGCGTCCAGAATATATGAGGAACCCTTTCAAGTCAATAACAAAATGACAACTTAATTAAAACATGGGCAAAAGATTTGAATACAGGCGCCTGGGTGGCTCTGTCAGTTAAGCATCCAACTCTTGATTTCAGCTCAGGTCATGATCTCACAGTAGTGGGATAGAGTCCTGCATCGGGCTCTGTGTTGAACATGGAGTCTCCCTCTCCCTCTCTCTCTGCCCCTTCCCACCTCAAAAATAAAATAAAAGTCTTAAAAAAAAAAAAAAAAGGATTCGAATAGACATTTCTCCAAAGAAGACGGACAGGTGGCTGATAAACGTACGAAAAGGTACTCAACATCATTAACCATTAGGAAAATGCTAACTAAAATCACAGTGAGAGAATACTTCACATCCACTAGGATAGCTAAAATCAGAAAGGCAGAGGATAACAAGTGTGGATGAGATTGTGGAGGAATTAGAAGTCGCTGATAGCAATGTAAAATGTTGCAACCTCTTTCAAAACTTACGTGGTCGTTCCTCAAAAGTTACACATACACTTGCTATACAGCCCAACAATTCTACATCTAGGTACACACATACCCAAGAGAAAAGAAACAGGTTTATACAAAGTCTTGCCCATGAATGTTCATAGCAGCATTCTTCCTAAGAGTAAAAAAGTCATAACTTAGGGGCACTTGGGTGGCTCATTGGGTTAAGTGTCCAACTCTTGATTTCTGTTAAGGTCATGATCTCATGGTTTGTGGGTTTGAAGCCTGAGTTGGGCTCTGCACTGACAGCACGGAGCCTGCTTAGGATTCTCTCTCTCCCTCTGTCTCTCGTGCTCTTGAAGGAAGGAAGGAAGGAAGGAAGGAAGGAAGGAAGGAAAGAAAGAAAGAAAGAAAGAAAGAAAGAAAGAAAGAAGAAACTTAAAAAAAAATCATAACTCAAATGTCCAACAATGGGTGAATGGATAAACAAAATGTGAGATATCCAGGGGTGCCTGGGTGGCTCAGTTAGTTAAGCATCCAACTCCTGATTTTGGCTCAGGTCATGATCTCATGGTTCATGGGTTCAAGCCCCACATCAGGCTCTGTACTGACAGCTCAGAGCCTGGAGCCCATTTCAGATTCTGTGTTTCCCTCTCTCTCTGCCCCTTCCCCGCTCATGCTCTATCTCTCTCTCAAAACTGAATAAACATAAACAAACAAAAAAAATCTCACTCCTTATCTCTGCCCCTCTCCCTCACTTACATTCTCTCTCTCTTTCTCCAAATAAATAAATAAACATTTTTTTTAAAGAGTCCCATTTTGGGGTGCCTGGGTGGCTCAGTTGGTTAAGTGTTCGACTCCTGGTTTCAGCTCAGCTCATGATTTCACCGTTTTGTGAGTTCAAGCCCCATGATAGGCTCCGTGCTGACAGTGCGGAGCCTGCTTGGGATTCTCTCTCTCTCTCTCTCTCTCTGCCCCTCCTCCACTCACGCTGTCTCTGTCTCTCTCAAAATAAATAAATAAACTTATAAAGAGTCCCATTTTGAACACATCTAATTTTTCCTACTATGGGAAGTACACACAGTGTTCAACACTTTGCATTTTTCACTTCAAATAGCTTCTATAATATTACCCAACATTAACATTTTCAAAGCATGTCTGCTAATTTGACAGGTGAAAAATTAACATCCAGTTCTCAAGAGGCCATCTACAAATGGCCAACAAGCACATGAAAAGATTCTCAACATCATTAGTCGTTAAGGAAATGCAAATTAAAACCATAGTGAGATACCAATTCATCTCTACAAGGATGGCTGGAATTTTTAAAAAAATTTTTTTAATGTATGTTTATTTTTGAGAGAGAGACAGAGACAGAGACATAGCATGAGCAGGGGAGGGGCAGAGAGAGAGGGAGACATAGAATCTGACGTGGGCTCCAGGCTCTGAGCTGTCAACAAAGAGCCTGACGCAGGGCTCGAACCCACGGACTATGAGATCATGACCTGAGCTGAAGTTAGACGCTTAACCGACTGAGCCATCCAGGCGCCCCTAGAATTTTTTTCAAATCTTTTTTTAACTTTTATTTATTTTTGAGAGAGAGAGACAGAGCATGAGCGGGGGACGGGCAGAGAGAGAGGGAGACACAGAATCTGAAACGGGCTCCAGGCCCCAAGCTGTCAGCACAGAGCCTGATGCAGGGCTCGAACCCACAGACCACGAGATCAGGACCTGAGCTGAAGTCAGAGGCTCAACCCTCTGAGCCACCCAGGCGTCCCTAGAATTTTTTTTTTTAAGACAGAAAATAACCAAGTGTTGGCAAGGATGTGGAAAAGTTGCAACTCTTCTCCCTGGCTGGTAGGAATGTAAATGGTACGGCTGCTGTAGAAACACTTAGCACTTCCTCAAAAAGTAGACTTCCTGTGCGACCCAGTAATTCCACTCCTAAGTACACACTCAAAAGAATTCAACTACACGTATGACCGTGTTCCTAGAAGTACTCCTTACAACAGTGAAAAGGTAAAAACAGCCCAAATGTCCAGCCACAGATAAATGGAGAACCAAACTAAGGTATATTTATACGACGGAATATGATTCGGCCATAAAAAAGAATGACGGGCAGATACATGCTACCTGTAGAAGAATCCCCAAAACGTTGTTGGATGAAAAAGCCAGACACAAAAGGTATGACTCTATTTACATGAAGTATCCAGAATAAGTAAATCTAAAGACAGAACTCAGATTACTAATCTACCGGGGGCCGAGAGAAGGAAAAGTGGGGAGAATCTGCTGAATGGGGTTTTCTTTCGGGGGTGACGCAAATGTTTCGGGACAGGACAGAGAGTGGGCTTACAGATCACTATGAATGTACTAAGTGCTGTTGAACTGTTCACTTCAACATGGTTAATATCACGTTATGCAAATCTCACAACATTGAAAAAAATGACGTCTGCCAAAGAAGACCTACAAATGGCCAACAGGTACGTGAGAAGGGGTTCAACATCACTCATCATCAGGGAAACGCAAATCCAACCCACAACGAGCTGTCGCTTCACCCCGGTTAGAATGACTCTTACTAAAAAAGAGAAGAAATGAGTAGTGTTGGTGAGGATACGGAGACAAGGGAATCCCTGTGCCCTGTTTGATGCGGATGTAAATGGGTGCGGCCACTGCAGAAGATAGTGCGGAGGCTCCTCAAAAAATTACAGACGGAACTACCACGTGATCCAGCAATCCCACTTCTGGGCATGCATCACAAGAAAATGAAATCACTATCTTGAAGAGATGTCCACACCCCCGTGTTCATTGCAGCATATTGACGATGGCCAAGACATAGAAACAAGCGAAGGTGTCCATCGAAGGACGAAAGGATGAAGTTATAGTATGTACATGATGGGGTATTATTTTAATACCAGCTATAAAAAAAGAAGAAAATCCTGCCACTGGTGGCATGGATGGACATCGAGGGCATAATGCTCAGTGAACTAAGTCAGAGAAAGACGAATACCGTCTGATCTTCCTTATGTGTAAAATCTAAAAAAGACCCTGAACTCTTAAGAGTCAGAACAGATGGGTAGTTGCCAGAGGTAGGGGGTGGGCGATATAGGTGAAGGTGGTCAACACGTACAAATTCCCAGTTCTAAGATAAATAAGTCCCCGGGATGTAAGGAACAGCATGGTGACTATCGTTAACAACGCCGTGTTGGTATTTGAAAACCGCTGAGAGAGTAAATCTTAGAAGTTCTTGCAGCACAAGAGAAAAAAAAAACTGTAACTCCGCGAGGTAATGGACATTAACTAAACCAGGTGGTGACCATTTCACAATATATATGTGTATCGAATCGTTACGTGATATGCCTAACATGGATTCAGCGTCATGTATCGATTATATCTCAATTAAAACAATCAAAAATCTTGTTAAAATTATAGCTAGTGAGGTTCGGCTCTTTTCAGGTGATTAGCGATTTGTAAACGAAATGCTTATATTCTTTGTCCATTCAGGTTTTGGAACCATAGGTTGTTTGGTTTTTTAACGGCTTTGTAGATACATTTTACCTACGGAGAATATTAACTGTTTTCCTGTGAAAGTGGTACTAAGTCTCCTAGTCTCGAGCTATTTCACTGTATCATTCTTTGTCCACAACCGTGTGACTGTTTTGGGAGTCAGCTCTGTTCTTTCCCTCAGGTTTAAGCTTCGAAATTTCTACTTTATTCATAGAACAGATGAGTACTGATTGAGGGTTTTTTTTTTATTTTTTAAATTCTTATCACGATTTAATGGTTTGATTTTAAAAACTAAAATTAACGATAGAACTGGAACTTATTTGAGTTATGGTATGAGACGAAGATGAAAATTTTTCCCAAATTACTAATTACCTCCCAAATAACTGCCCCATCACGGCAGCGACAACGGAAAGGGCTTCCTTCCCATGCTGACTTGTGGTGTGCTATTTGTCATATGCAGTATACCCCTGGCACGGAAAGATTTAAATATTTTAAACTTTGGCAATTTTTTTATGGTTTTACTCAAAATTTTTAAAATTTTGTTATTTATTTCTTTAAATTTACGTCCAAATTAGTTAGCATATAGCGCAACAATGATTTCAGGAGCAGATTCCTTAGTGCTGCTACCCATTTAGCCCCTCCCCCCTAAACTTTGACAACGTTAATGACCCAGAAAGACAGCAAATGCAAAGTAATTTGAGATTATTCAATGTGCCATACCGAGCTTCTCTTCGTTCTGAGTTAAACTGGGAAGCATGTGGGAATCAGCTACCGACACCTACATTCCAATGAACTTCACGGTTTTTACACTCATCGCAAAGCATTTTATGGGGAAATTTACACGCCATAACGAGGGCGAAGGGGCATGGGGTGCCTCTTGGCTGAGTCCTACACTCACAAGAATATTCCGTGGGGATCTTCAGCTTCTGTTGGTTCAGTTAAAGAAAGGAGAATACTCTTTAGTGCTTACAGAGATAGCCTGTTCGACTATCTGAATCCCATCTAATCCCAGATTGGCATCTTCCCAGATTAAGCCAACTTCTCCGCAGGGTCTAGAGTGAGTGAAGGGCGTGAGGTCAAATCCACCTGATAAGGACCTTGCCCAGCTCCCTCCCAGAGAATGTGTGTGGGCTGTACAAACGACCCCTGATAGCTCAATCCATCTTCCTGAGGAGAGGCTTGCTCTCTGCCCGCTGCCAGAAGATCCACACTTTCTCAGGGGCCCTGGCGGCCAGCTCTGTTTTCAGAAAACAACAAATGCCATGTTGACCTCACGAAGTCTCCTCCTCCTCCTTCATTTCCTTTTCTTTCCCGCCTGTCTTTAGTTTCTGCATTTTTTACATTTAAGCATAGCTCATTCAGGGCGCTTGGGGGGCTCAGTTGGTTAAGCGTCCCACTCTCAGTTTCGGCTCAGGTCACGATCTCACAGTTTCGTGAGTTTGAGCCCCACATCGGGCTCCACGATGGCAGCATGGAGCCTGCTTGGGATTCTCGCTCTCTCTCTCTCTCTCTCCCTTGCTCTCTGCCCCTCTCCTGCTCACGCTGTCTCAGTCTCTCTCAAAATAAATAAACTTAAAAACAATTTTAAACATAGTTCATTATATTTTATTTATCTTAAATAACTTTTTTAAAAAAATACTTAAGAATGTGGTAAAAAAAAGAATGTGGTATGCAAATTATGTTTTGGAGGGGTGGGGAATTTACAGAGAATCTTTTTGTGCTTGAGTGAAATGATCAACTCTGGTAAAATATCTAAGCATGTTCACTTAATCCGCACTGTAAATCTGTTAAACATAGCCACTCGGCTCTTGTACCAAACAATTCAAGTGACTATCCTACTTGAATTTCTAATTTCTGTTTGTTTGCTACATTCCCATAGCCTGGAACTGTGATGCAATCTACCCCCGCAGAAATCGACTTCTTGGGTCTGAGTCCTGAGGTCTGGGGGCTGGAGAAAATCTCTGATCTTTCGGGAATGTAACCTCTTTCACTGGCAATGAGGCTCGTGCGTTCTAAAACCTCCCAAAGCCTTTTCACCATTGCTATTCTGTACTTTTATTACTTTTGCCCTGAGTTTCTTCTAGTTTTTCTGTATGTATTTTGTTATCATTCTGGAGCATATAAATTCAAAATTTATATTTTATGAATTTATTTGTACTAGTCAGTGTATGCTGAGCATTTTGTTTAACACTTACTGCTAGAGAAGGGAATGTTCCGAATTACCTCATTTAATCATGGCAACAACCACGTAAGATGCCACTGTCCCCACATCACGTGTTGGGAAGCCGAGACTCAGAGAAGTGACTTGCCCAGACTGCCGTTGCTGACAATGAGCATGTGAAGATCTCGAAACCCAGGCTCTGGCTTGAAACCCAGTGTTCTTTGCATGGTCCTACGTGGCCTCCCTTTGCTGTTTGTGGCCAAGAACCAGCCACCGCCCTCCGTATGGCTGCCTTTGCAGAGCTCAGCTCTAGGGTCCCTCTCCCCAAAACCACGACCCCTCTGCATCCATCTGTAAAACTGCCTAATCAGCCTGAGCGGCTGCAATTCTAGAAGCAACAGAACTGCCAGGAAGTCAGATAATTACCGCACTCCAATTCCAGGCCAACCGCCTGCAGAGAGAGGTCTCCTTCTCCATATACTGGAGTTCTTTACCACCAAGTGGCTTACAGCAACATAAATGTATGATCCTATAGTTCTGTAGGTCATGTAGTCAACACAGGTCTTCCTGGGCTAAAATCAGGGTGTCGGTGGAGCTAAGACCTTTCCTGGAGGCTCTAAGGGAGCATCATGTCTTTTCCAGCTTCTAGAAGCTGCCTGCATTCCTAGGTCCCCTCGTCCATCTTCAGGGCCAACCACAGAGGACGGAACTGTCCCGCACAGCTCTCTGACCCTCTCTGCCCACCGCCTGCAAGGTCCTCCCGTCGTAAGGGCTCCCAAGGTCAGAGTGAGCCCACCTGCATAGCCCGGGCTAATCTCCCATCTCAAGGCCCTTAATTTTAACATTTTCATATTTTTTATTTCACAACTTTTAGTTGCAAGAAACATGTATACCAAAAAAAGAGATAAAATATAAATGTAGAACTTAATGATGTATCATAAAGCCAACACAAATATAACTACCCCTTCATCAAAACCTAGAACATAGCGTCCTAGGATTTTGTTCCCCAGCTCCTACCACCTGATTCTACACGCTGATTTAACCAGGCGTGGGGGCGCCTGGGTGGCTCAGTCGGTTGAGTGTCTGACTTCGGCTCAGGTCATGATCTCGCGGTTTGTGAGCTCGAGCCTGCCATCGGGCTCTGTGCTGACAGCTCAGAGCCTGCTTCTGATTCTGTGTCTCCCTATATCTCTGCTCCTCCCCTGTTCACGCCCTGTTTCTCTCTCTCTCTCTCTCAAAAATAAACATCTAAAAAAAATTTTGTTTAACCAGGTGTTTATGGCAATAGCTTCCCGGTCTTTTTTCCTTCAGTTTTTCATCAAATTACGCATCCATACACATTGTCTTTTAGTCTTGCTGATTTTCCAACTTTATTCTTTTGCATTTAGCTTCTTTTGCTCCTTCAAAACGATAGGTATTCATCCATGTAGTCGTGTATAGTGTAGGCCATTCACGGTTACTGAAGTATTCTATTATTTGATTATCACTAGTCTGTCATTACCTGGTGAGTCGGGACCTGTGTATAACTCCATAACCAAGCAGTTCCACTCCTAGATCCATGCTCTGTGGAAACGCTGCCCATATCTACCAAGAGACGGGCATTTGAGTACTTGTGTATTTGGGGAGAGCCCCAAACGGAAATGACCAGAATGGGATTCAGCAGTAGAATGGAAAAATAATTTAGCATCATCAAATAATAGAGTCCCTCGAGGCGTTTACTTCTGGCCACACGTGCCACAAAAGGTACCATGCTAGCAGACCCTGGGGGGATTAGGACAACCTCCTCGCGGGACGGCGTTATTCTGTCCACCACGCCAGACAACCAAAGTCTCTCCTTCCTTGTGAATGTCCAGCACCAATGCCAGCTCTCGACGCCGCGCTAGACTTTAAAGCTTTGCTTTCAGGATGTCAGTTGAAGTCAACACCTCATCTCTGCCTTCTTGGCTGCTTCTTGACCGTCCAAGCCAATTCAGTGAGAGATCCTGTCCCGTGTTCTCACCCCCGCGGCTGCCCTGTATTTGTTCCCTGAAACCTTTCCTTCCACTGCGGACCACCCTCTGACCTTTGCCAAGGGTCCCTCATTCAGAGTAAATTTCTCTACGCTAATTTCTGTCCCCACAAAATTCTCCTACAGCCTTCTTGCCTCACGTACACCCTGACCCTGTCTAGAAGATGTTGCCTCCCCTACGGACGTTCCAGATAGGAAGCTCGTCGTTCTCGCCAACGGCAGGAATTCTTGGGTCCCGGACAACACTGGCATTTCCTACCTACCCACGGCTGCCCCGAGCTGCACCGACCCTGCTCCCACGCAGACTAAAATCCCCTTCCCTTTGGATTCATGCCATGTGACGATGGCTCTCTCCTCCTTGTCTGCAAAACCCTTGCCTTCTGATTCTCCCGATGGAGGTCTCTCCCCAGTCCCAGCCATTTCTCCTTCATTTCTGGGAGGGGGGGGCAACATAGAGTCCACAGCAGCTCTGTCTCCACACCTAGTTTACGGACAACTCGTGTCATCCTGTGGGCAGAACCACCAACTTAGACAAGCTGACAGGTAGCGACAATCCTAGGGTGCTACGTTCATGAAGAAGAATCAGAGTAAGGATGATGGAGAGAGATAGGAGTTTGCTGTTTTATGCGGGTTGCTTTGGGAAGGCCTCTGATAGAGTAGCCTTTGAACAGAGAACTGAACAAAGTCACGTAGCAGGACACGTGGAAACATGACGAGAATCCCAGGGGGACGATACCATGCGCCGGGGCTCTGAGACAGGAGTACGACTGGGGTGTCTGAGGAGAGTAAGAAGGCCAGTGCATCCGGGGTAGGGCGAGGGGAGAGGGGTAAGAGGCTGAGTCTGAGTGACAGCCGGGGAACGGATCTGTAGGCCTCCGCCAGGGACACGGTCACTTCATGGGTTCAGCGGGTCTCATTTATCTCACGAGAGTTGATACAATGAAGAAAACAAGAATAAACGTGCATGGGTAGCACATAACAGGGGCTGGATGAATCCTGGACTGGACGAGTGAATACACGAATGAATTAATGAGGGGCCCCGAGCGGCTGCCTCACCTGCCCGCACCGCAGGACCCCAGAGCTTCAAACCTGGGAGCAAGCCCACGTCACCGGTGGGGGCGACAGGCAAATACAGGTAGATGGGCAGACAACAAGCACGGACCAAGTTGTGAGGAGAAACGAATAGACGAATCCATAGGCACCGGTGAAGATTTTCATACAAGTCTATCAGAAATGTACGGGTTGAGCCCAGTTAGATGGGTCGGAATATAGAGTATTAGAAAAACAAAATTAGACATATGTGGAACCTACGGCCACAAAGGTAAAATTTATTCTTTGGAAATCCACATAGATATTTTGAAAAATTGACCCAGCTTTAAGACACAAAGGAAATCTCAACAGAACAACAGGCCACAAATTCCACCCACAATATGAATTAAGCTTTCACAATATGAATTACTCAACAATTAAAAGACAGTTTAAAACATCCGTTATGTTTCAAAACTCTAAAATTCACTCCTTAAAAAAAATACCTGGATTAGGGGCACTTGGGTGGCTCAGTCGGTTAAGCGTTGGACTCTTGATTTCGGCTCAGGTCACGATCTCATGGTTCATGAGTTTGAGCCCCACATCGGGCAGAGCCTGCTTGGGATTTTCTCTCTCTCTCTCTCTCTCTCTCTCTCTCTCTCTCTCAAAATAAATAAATAAACTTAAAAAAAAATACCGGGATGAAAGAGGAAACCAAAAAAGATACCAGTGCCTTGACAGCTTATAGGACAATTTTACGGAATTTTCCAAACACAAATCATCTGTTTTACATAGATATTCAGAAAAAGGGATAAGAGGCAGGGCGAGAAACATACAATTCATTCTATAAGTCTAGTAAAGCAAAATATAAGAAAACAGTTCAAAAAAGAAGTATAAGCTGATCTTACTTTTTTTTTAAATGTTTTATTCATTTTTGAGACAGAGCAAGACAGAGCATGGGCAGGGGAGGGGCAGAGAGAGGGAGACCCAGAATCTGAAGCAGGCTCCAGACCCTGAGCTGTCAACACAGGGCCTGACGCGGGGCTCAAACCCACAAACTGCAAGATCATGACCTGAGCCGAAGTCGGACGCTCAACCCACGGAGCCACCCAGGCGCCCCGATCTTACTTTTAGACATAGAAGTAATGTGTGTGTGTGTGTGTGTGTGTGTGTGTGTGTGTGTGTGTAGGGGAAGGGATGGCAGGGAAAGAGAGTATGTGTGTGAGTGGAGAGGGTATTGTAAGATATCAACATCTCGTGGATCTTTATATAAGTGTTCTATGGGTTTGAAACTTTTCTAAATAAAAAATTAACAAGACTTTCTCCTTAACAAAAACAAAACAACCCCATCCCAAACTCTCTGGTAGTATTGTGTGTTGAATTGTGTCCCCCAAAGATATATTCAAGTCCTAACCCCCAAGACCTCAGAATGTGACTGTATTTGGAAATAGGATTGTCGTAGACGGGATTTGTTAGGAGGAGGTCCTGCTGGAGGAGGTGGGCCCTTAATCTGAGGGAGATTTGGACACAGACACAGAGAGGAGGTCATGTGACCACAGAGACTGGATGTGGCGATGCCCTTCAAGACAGCCTGCAGGGAGGGGCCGTTTGACAGCTTCCCAATCTTCGGGATCTGCTCAGTATTCACCCCAAGGCCACGGCCTCCCGGGGACTCCAGCCAAGGACGAAGCACACGTGCGTATTGGGGGCAGAGGCAGAGCAGGGCCGTTTGGGCCTCGAGGCAGGACTGTGCTCCGGGACTCCCCACCAGCCCCGCGACCTACTGACAGCCACACGGCCCAGACCTCCTTCCTTCCCTCTCCCCCATGGTGAGTTTCAGGCCAGAAGCTTCTGGTCCACACTCTCCCTCTCTCCATCATGACACACTCTCTCTTCTCATTTTGTCTTGGCCTTTGGTCCCCACCTGACTTCAGGGTTTCCCTGTGGGACAGGTAGCTGCACCAGGGCCCCACCGTCCCTAGAAAGTCTTGCTCTCCTGGCTGCATGTGGAGCTCCAGGCCAGAGTCTGTATCTGGGGGAATTCATCCTGTAATGGGATCTAACCTTATAGCTCCTACAAAAACACACCTTCCATTTGAAATAACAAAGCAGGGGCGCCTGGGTGGCTCACTGGGTTAAGCGTCCGACTCTGGCTCAGGTCATAATCTCGCAGTTCGTCGGTTCAAGCCCCGCATCGGGCTCTGTGCTGACAGCTCAGAGCCTGGAGCCTGCTTCTGAGTCTGTGTCTCCCTCTCTCTCTGCCCCTAACCCACTCGCATTGTCTCTGTCTCTCTCAAAAATAAACATTAAAAAAATAAAAAATAAAAAGGGGTGCCTGGGTGGCTCAGTTGGTTGGGCGTCTGACTTCGGCTCAGGTCATGGTCTCGCAGTTTGTGAGTTCGAGCCCCACGTCGGGCTCTGTGCCGACAGCTCAGAGCCTGAAGCCTGCTTCAGATTCTATGTCTCCCTCTCTCTGCCCCTTTCCTGCTCATCGTGCTCTGTCTCTGTCTGTATCTCAAAAGTGAATGAATATTAAAAAAATTTTTTTTCAACTTTTTTTTTTTTTTTTAATTTATTTTGGGGACAGAGAGAGACAGAGCATGAACGGGGGAGGGGCAGAGAGAGAGGGAGACACAGAATCGGAAACAGGCTCCAGGCTCCGAGCCATCAGCCCAGAGCCTGACGCGGGGCTCGAACTCACGGACCGCGAGATCGTGACCTGGCTGAAGTCGGACGCTTAACCGACTGCGCCACCCAGGCGCCCCTAAAAAAAATTTTTTTTAACAAATAAATAAAGGGGCCCCTGGGTGGCTCAGTCGGTTGAGCGTCCGACTTCGGCTCAGGTCATGATCTCGCGGTCTATGAGTTTGAGCCTCACGTCGGGCTCTGGGCTGACAGCTCGGAGCCTGGGGCCTGTTTCGGATTCTGTGTCTCCCTCTCTCTGACCCTCCCCCGTTCATGCTCTGTCTTTAGAGCAGAATGTGTACTTTCAGAGTCCAAAGACTCATATGGCTGAAATACACATCCACTCTTCTTCTTATGTCAGCGGAGACTTGGAGGGGCCCCACGAGAAACTATCTCTGCACGGGCAGGAGGGTCTCTGTGATACAGACATGGGGTCAAGTCACAAATGGAAGGCTCATACCTGAAGCACGAGAGGCCCCTATCATCCGTGATCGGATCAGTCCCTCTCTCTTTTTGTTTCTTATTAATTTAATCTTTCCCCGAAAAATTTCCAGGTGGTGGTCTAGTTTTTCTTTCAAATCATCTGGAAAAAAAAAAAAATCCAACACTTGACAACGTAGAAACTAGAGCTACAGACAAGATAGCAATATATCACAATTTTGACGGATTGCAGAAAACCATGTTCTGCCACAGAAGGTGCTAACGTTACAAATGTGATCCTATGTGAGGAAGGGAGAGAAACGTGATTCAGCATTGAAATCAACCGTAAATATTCTTCTAGGTTTCTGGTGAAATACCTCTATTTTGATAAGTCACTGTTAAGAATTTAATAGGAAAAGCGTGAGTCTTGGCGCTTTGGAGCAATCTGACTTTCTCACTAACATGTCAGCTCTGGACATGCCTCTTACACGCTCTGGGCTCTGTGCGGACAGCTCGGAGCCTGGGTTCTGCTTCGGATTCTGTGTCTCCCTCTCTCTCTGCCCCTTCCCTGTTCATGCTCAGTCTCTCTGACTCTCAAAAATAAATAATAAACATAAAAAAAAATTTTTAAGCCACAGTCTAGCAGAAGGTCTCCCGCCAACCCCCGTCCCTTGTTCAGGGCTTTGGGGACTTCTCGCTCAGCATGTGGCCAAATGTGCTGCCCGGTGCTACTGATGGGATAAGGACTCTGACCATCTCTACACATCCCCTCCTGTGCACAATAGTAGAAATAAAGAGTGGTTCTCGGAGAAATCACGTCATACATGGTAGTGCCGGGCCAACGTGTGAAATTCCTAAGCGTAGCTGACGTTGGCTTGAGTAATCTTCAGTTGGACAAAGTAGAGTCACTTCCCCACGGGTCAGTCTCCTGGAACATGCTCTTTTGTACCCCCGCCTGTTCGTCTCCCTACTCTCTCTCCTTTTTTTCTTTCCCAGCCCGCAGGGGGTCAGATTCACAGATTAGGTTAACTCTTCTGTAGGAAACCTATCCAATACTGATATATTGCTCCCAAGGGAAATGGACCCCTACAGGGACTTACAGACTCCAAGCTTTTCACTAGTCTGGGTCCTCTTGGTTTGCCTCAGGTTTATAATTAAGCTGTAAAACGGATAACTAATCAGATTTTGTATTCACATCACGACTCTTTGAAACCAATGCGCAGAGGAGCGCATGCTCTTGACTGCAGTTGGTCTGATGAGAATTCTTTCATGACAAGGACTTAGGTCCTGTCTCTTCCCTGCATTAAGCCTCTGATAGCACTCCATTTCTCCAGAGAAAATTCAACCAGAGTCCCTCATGAGCGGCGTTGCCTTTTTGTGGTTCTGGCTGTATGTCCATACTCTCTCCCGATGCTATACTCATATGTAAACTACAGGAAGTACGGAACTATCCCCAACTCAGGATGTTACCTCCGGGCCTTGACAACGCTATTTCCTCTGCCTAAAACACTTTCTCCCTCCTCTCCATCTAGGTACCTCCAACTCACCCCTCAGACATGGGTTTAGATGTCACCTCTTCCTGAACAGCCTCCATGACCTCTGAAGGCCAGGTTGGTGCTCCTATATTTACCTCAAGGAAGCACTGATCGCCCGTGAGCCCAACACCGCGGGGCAGGGACCGGCTCTTACATCCCCACCGGTGAGCCAAGGGCGCCTGCCTCCACACCCATCAAATGTAAAATGAGTAATAAAAGAACCCAAGCGCCATCAGAGATCGCCGTCAGAGCACGTGACGTCGATGGATGGAGTTCTGTCTTACCAGAGTCGCTCATGTCGTCTACCAGAATAATTTCTTCAAGGAAGAGGCGTGGGGTGAGGTTTACGACACTGAACATGGTCCGAAACAAGGCGTTAAACTCCTCGTTGTGGAAGCAGATGACAATGCTGGCAGTAGGTAGGTTGGCTGGGTAACGTTTTTGAAAACACCTGCCAGGATACGTAAAGGGAAGAAAATGATTTGTGGTCTCACTGACGCAAATCACTTATGGTTTTTCCTCTTTATTCCCTTAATGGATGATTACGATAATAAGGTGACCGAACATTTGAAAACACCAAAATTAAGGTACAAAAGCTTTTCTAACTTCTTATCTATTCTAATATTTTCTCTTAAATTTTTTTTTAACATTTATGTATTTATTTAACGTTTATTTATTTCTGAGAGACAGAATGCAAGTGGGGGAGGGGCAGAGAGAGAGGGAGACACAGAACACGAAGCAGGCTCCAGGCTCTGAGCTGTCGGCACAGAGCCCGACGTGGGGCTTGAACTCACAAACTTCGAGACCATGACCTGAGCCAAAGTCAGATGCCCAACCGACTGAGCCACCCAGGTGTCCCAATATTTATGTCTTTTTGAGAGAGAGACAGAGAGAGACAAGAGAGAGGGAGACACAGAATCCGAAGCAGGCTCCAGGCTCCAAGCTGCCAGCATAGAGCCCCACGCAGGGCTCGAACTCACGAACCGCGAGATCATGACCTGAGCCAAAGTCAGACCCTCAACCGACTGAGCCACCCAAATGCCCCTAAGTCATCCCCCCCTTCTTCATGCCAGCAATAAGTGCTCTTCCCTGGAGACTCTGTTTGGACCATCTTAATTCAATTCGAACACAATGTAAACGTGACTCATACCGGTATTTTGGTTTCTATTATTAAAGTGTATTAATACGCTGATTCACACTGAAAGGCACAAATCAACCACATTGCACTGTCTGCAAAGAAAATCTGGTCCCTCAGTTTGTTGCAACAAAGAAATGCAGTGGATATAGCGTAATTGGATTTCTTCCAGGGATTTGACAAAAGCGTGTCATTATTTTCGTGCATAGGAGAGAACAGAAGCTGAATTGTAATAATATTAGTTATTAGCTGTTGATTAGCGTTCAAAATGCTGCATCATGTGGTTGTATTTTGAAATATTTCTGTTGTAAATGGCAATCCCCCTGGTGCTAGTTTAAGCAAAAGAAAGGGGAGTACATTGGAAGGGGACCCCCCCCATGCCCCACAGGACCTGGTGACAAGTGTACAGGCAAGAAGAATGACTGGAGCCAGAGGCTTGAAAGCCACTTGGACACTCTGTCCACTTCTGCTGTTGTCTTTCCACCTGGGAATAATAGTAACTATAACAAGATCAGCCTTCCTCATAGGTTGTGTGGGTCCAATGAGTTGCTATGTCAAATGCTCAGAATGGCACCTGGCAGACAGTAAGTATTACATCAGGCTCATTATAGGATTCTTATCCTCTGTCTGCAACCTGACTCGTTTGCACCTCTTTATTCCACGGGAGTGGGAATTGTGGCCAACATCAGCACCCAAGGAGAAACTGGTAAGACTTTCTCTCTGGCTCAAAATGCACAGTAAGGATTCACTGGCCCAGCGCAACTCAGGTGCCCGTCCCTGGGCTAACGGACTGTGGCCAGACAGGCAGTAGGTGAGAGAGAGTGGGGTGGGGGCTAATGGAAGGATAATACGAGGGATGTGATGGTCCAGGGAGAGCTCGTGCTACTTAGGCCCGTCTCTAACGTGACATTCAGTCCTGGGCATATCATTTGAAGAAAACTGTGGATAAATGGAAGATAGACCATGTGAGTGGAGGAGCCTGAGACTACGTCCCACCAGGACCCGTTAGGCCCCTGTGTGTATGAGTTTCTCCAAAATTAACTGATAAATGTTGCTGTGGTCTTTGCTGACTTAAACGTTTCTTACCTAAGCAGGCAGTTTTTCAGGGTAAAAGTAATTTGGACAAGACCTGAGTTTGGTCATCCTTGGTCAGCTGCTCTGTTCTTTGCTGATCATATAGGTGACCAAGAGTCCGGTAGAAAGCAGGACTATTGTGCGTTGAATTGTGTCTCCCCCAAATTCATCGGTTGAAGTCCTCACCCCCAGTTCCTCAGGATGTGCCCTTATTTGGAAATGGGGCTGTTGCAGAAGCAATGAGGAAGATGTCATTAAGGTGGACGTAAGTCCAATAAGACTGGCATCCTCGAAAAAAGGGAAAATTAGGGCACAGGGACAGACACAGAGTGCACTGGGTAGGGGGGAGATAGTTGGGTTATACCTTGTGCACTAAGAAGAAAAGACTGTAGGACTGGGGGCGTGCCGACTTGCCCCTTTTGTGCTTTTTGATATTTGCCAGGTTTTCTGTACTTAAAATTTAAAAGAAAGCTACCCAAGTTATTAACTACAAAAGGATAAATAGTAATTTTGCGGTGCAGAAATCTGACACCTTCTGTTTTGGTCAAGTGATCAAAAGTATCTTCACCCCCAGTCACCTCGTTAGTAATGGGACAAATGGACATCAAGTGCCTCCTGATATGATGCTCGAGGAGGACATAACATCATTTCTATGGGATTCCTACCAAAAAGCATGACCAGGATTTGATCACAAGGAAACATCAAATTCCAACTGAGGAACATTCTAGAAAAAAACTGGTTAGCTCTCTTAAAAAGTGTTATAGTCATGAAAGATAAAGACTTGGGAACAGTTTCAGATGAAAGAAAACCGAGGGCATGGGAATGCCACAAGTCATCCTGGGTTGGACCTTTCCAGAAAAAGGACACTAGTGGGGCAGCTGTAAATATTTAAATTGTGTCTGTAGAAGATATTAACATTTGGGGAATCTAAGAAAAGGCTCTACAGGAATTCTTTGAGAGATTTTTTTCAACCATTTTGTAGGTCTGAAATTATTTCCAAACTGAAAAGTGCAAAGACAAAAATTACATCAGAAGACCAAGCAACATAAAAATGGTCTCTTCAAAGATCTGTATCAAATACTTCAATAGCTAGTGAAAATAATCATATGAACTTTAAGGCAAAGCTGAAATGGAAATCCCATTTAGTGAAATAACAAGATTAGTACAAGAATGGCTGAAAAACGAATTTCCCGTCAAAGAAGTTAATATTCTGAATAGGAAAACTTCCAAGTTCACTTCTGTCTTTGGACAATCTCTCTCTCTCTAGGGGGCCTGGGTGGCTCGGTCGGTTGAGCGTCCAACTCTTGATTTCAGCTCAGGTCATGACCTCGTGGTTTGTGAGATCGAGCCCCGCATCGGGCTCTGGGCTGACAGTGTAGCATCTGCTTGGGATTCTCTCTCTCTCCCTCTCTCTCTGCCCCTCCCCTGCTCTCTCTCTGTCAAAGTAAATAAGTAAACATTAAAAAATTAAAAAGAAAGAAAAATAAATATCCCTTTGTCTAAATGTCCTCATTGGTAATTTAGTAAAAATATCTTGGGGAAGATGCAATTCTTATAAATACCTAGGATACATTTGGTGCAAATGGGGAAAGTATTCTCAACTCTAGAATTTTGAAACTATCTACTCCAAGTCCCAAAAACAGGAACCTATATTACAAGACTGCTAATATGCCAAAATTAAAATCTGGTTAGTAACTGTTTATTTAAAAACTTAAAACATGTTCATGTTTAGACTTGTACACTGAAAGCTAGAAGACATTAATAAAAGAAATTAAAGAAGACACAAATAAGTGGAAGGGTGTTTTGCGCTCAGGGGTTAAAAGAATTTGACACTGATGGGGGCCTGGGTGGCTCAGTCGGTTAAGCATCCGACTTCGGCTCAGGTCACGATCTCACAGTTCGTGAGGTTAAGCCCCACGTCAGGCTCTGTGCTGACAGCTCAGAGCCTGGAGCCTGCTTGGGATTCTGCGTCTCCCTCTCTCTGTGCCCCTCCCCCACTGTGCTCTGTCTCTTTCTGTCTCTCAGAAATAAACATTAAAAAAATAAAAAAAAAAAAAAGAATTTGACACCATGAAGATGTCCTTACTACCAAAGAAATCTACAGATTCAATGCAATCCGTATCACAATTCCAATGGCATTTTTCATAGAAATAAAACAAAGAATCCTCATATGAAATCCTCATATGAAACTATAGAAGACGCTGAAGAAGCAAAGCAATTTGGAGAAACAAGAACACAGCTGGAGGCATCACATGCTCTGACTTCAAACTCTGTTGCAAAGCTGTAGTAACGAACACGGTTTGGCATTGGCATAAAAAGAGACACATGGATCAATGGAACAGAGTAGAGTGCTCAGAAAGAAAATAAAATCATCCATTTATGATTAATCAATTAAGAAAAAAAGCCAAGAATACACAACGGGGAAAGGACAGTCTTTTCAATGTTGCTAGCCACATGCAAAAGAATGAAACTGGACCACTCTCTTAACACCAGACACAGAAATTAACTTGAAATAGATTAAAGACTTGAAGGTAAGACCCAAAACCATAAAGATCCTAGAAGGAGACAGAGGTAGTAGTAAGTTTCTTGACATCAATCTTGGGGATGATGTTTTGGATCTGGCTCCAAAAACAAAGACAACAAAAGTATAAATAAGTAAGAGGAACTATATCAAGCTAAGAAGCTCCTGCAGAGCAAAGGAAATCATCAACAAAAGGAAAAGGCAACCTGTACTGAATGGGAGAAAATCATACACGCGATAAGGGATTAACATCTAAAATATACAAAGAATTCGTAAAACTCGATACCAAACAAACAATTCAATTAAAAAATGGGCAGAAAATCTGGGGTGCCTGGGTGGCTCAGTTGGTTGAGTGACCGACTTCGGCTCAGGTCATGATCTCACCGTTTGCTAGTTCGAGCCCCACATCGGGCTCTGTGCAGACAGCTCAGAGCCTGGAGCCTGCTTTGGATTCCGCACACGCACTGTTCCTCTGTCTGTCTCTCAAAGAATAAATAATCAATAACAAAATGTTTTTTAAAAATGGGCAGAAAATCTGAATAGCTATTTTTCCAAAGGCATACGATGGCCAACAGGTACATGAAAAAGTACTCAATGTCACTAATAATCAGGAAATGCAAATCAAAACCACGAGATATCTCGCACCTGTCAGAATGGCTATTGTCAAAAAGACAAGAAATAACAAGTGTTGAAGAGGATGTGGAGAAGAGCCAACCCTTATGCCCTGTTGGTGGGAATGGAAATTGGTGCAGCCAAAATGGAAAACAGCATGGAAGTTCCTCAAAAAATTCAAAAGAAAGCTAACATATGATCCAACAATTTCACTGGCAGGTATTTACCTGGAGAAAATGAAAGCACTAACTCATAAAGACATACGCACCCCAAGTTCACTGCAGCATTATTTACAATAGCTAAGACACAGAAACAACCTCACCGTCCATCAGCGGATGGATAGATAAAGAATGCAGTGTCATATACACAATGGAATGTTATTCAACATAAAAAAAGAATGGAATCTTGTCATTTGCAAGAACATGGATGGACCTTGAGGGCGTTACACTAAACGTAATAAGTCAGAGAAGTCAGAGAGAGATAAATACCATATGATCTCACTTATATGTGGAATCTAAAACACAACCAACCAACCAAACATCCCCAACCCAAGCTTATAAATACAGAGAACAAACTGGTGGTTGCCAGAGGAAGGGGATGGACAAAACAAAGCTCCATTATAAAATAAATGCATCGTGGGGCGCCTGGGTGGCTCAGTCGGTTAAGCGTAATACTTCAGCTCAGGTCACGATCTCGCGGTCTGTGAGTTCGAGCCCCGCGTCAGGCTCTGTGCTGACGGCTCAGAGCCTGGAGCCTGCTTCCCATTCTGTGTCTCCCTCTCTCTCTGCCTCTCCTCCGTCCATGCTCTGTCTCTCTCTGTCTCAAAAATAAATAAACGTTTAAAAAAAATTTTTTTTAATAAAATAAAATAAATGCATCGTGGGGATACAATGTCGATATGGTAACTATAGTTAATAATACTAGGCTGCATATTTGAAAGTAGCAGAGAGAATAGATCTTAAAATTCCTCATCACACACGCAAATATTTTTGGTAGGTATGTATGGTGGCCAATGTTAACTAGCCTTATTGTGGTGACTATTTTGCAATATATGTAAATATCAAATCATGTTGCACACTTGAAACGAATATAATCTTCTATTTCAACTATACCTCAATAAAAAATTAGGAGAAACATACTTTTTATTTCTGGTATCTGGCACTTCTCTCTCACTGCCCAAGCTTTTACTGAGAATGGTGTTAAATCCATATTTTAAAAATCCATCAACAAATTCTGAGCTTGAATAGTTAAAATCCTTACCTGCAAGAAAGGGTAATGAGAGTCACGTAAGTAACAAGTTTACTAATGTCACTTTGATCAAGGACCATAAGAACAACTATATCCTGAATTCACTCCTTTTATAATGAGTCAGAGTCATTATCCTGGAACCTAACTACCCCCCGGATGACAAGATTAAAATCAGAGCAGATTCCTTAGAAAAGTATGAACAAGCCAGTCTTTGGTCACTCAGTCCCTCTAGGGAAGGATGTGTTCAGCCTCCTTGGTCCCATCATGATTCACAATGGTCCTGAGATTGTAACTGAGGGATTTCCGGAAAGGGGCTTGAACCCCTCCCCCCCCCCCCCATTCATTCCATTGCAGAGAATAAAAAATGCCACTGGCCATTTTTTAATAGCAAGATGCCAGGGGCGCCTGGGTGGCTCAGTTGGTTAAGCATCCGACTTCAGCTCAGGTTATGATCTCACGGTTTGTGAGTTCGAGCCCTGCGTCGGGCTCTGTGCTGACAGCTCGGAGCCTGGAGCCTGCTTCGGATTCTGTGTCTCCTCCTCTCTTGCCCCTCCCCAACTTGTGCTCTATGTCTCTCAAAAAATAAATAAATGTAAAAATAAAAAAAATAACAACATGCCAGAGGCCACCCCCAAATTACCAGTCCTAACACAAAACGAAGTTGGAGTAAATTTCCTCTTAAGAGAGAAAAATTCTCAGATGTCAATGAAGAAATAAAATGTAATCACAAAAGATAAACAGAATGAACTAGAATGGTTAAAAGGTAAAAGAAGGGTCTAAGAAGGCAGGAGTCAAAATATCATTAAAAAAGTACAGAATTGGGGGCGACTAGGTGGCTCAGTCAGTTGAGCGTCCGACTTTGGCTCAGGTCATGATCTTGCAGTCTGTGAGTTCAAGCCCCACATCAGGCTCTGTGCTGACAGCTCGGAGCCTGGAGCCTGCTTCGGATTCTGTGTCTCCCTCTCTCTCTGCCCCTCCCCTGCTCATGCTCTGTCTCTCTCTGTCTCAGAAATAAATTAAAAAAAAAAAAAAGTACAGAATTCATCGGAAGCAACATCCAGAAAGTCATTTTATACTCACAATAAGTTATAATAAAGACTAACTAATAATGAGCTTGCAGACATCAAATAATGCTACAGCAAAATACGTTAAAATCATTAGAGATATCAATATATACCTGCCACAAGTAGTAATGGAATATTTTAAGAACAACTCTAAGTCAGAGAAAAAGTTAGAAAGAAACTGATAAATGTCATTAGCACTATTTCCTTAGTGGATTTGAATTTTGCTTTGTTTTTGAAGAATGAACTTTCTTTTCCAATGCCTACGGAGTGCTTTCCAAAACCGATATAAAAGGCTATATTATATACAAAAGGGATTCTCTTCAGGATGCAGTAACCCCATTTCCCCTAAGCCCTCTTTCCTGCACCTGAGAAATCCCGAACGTAACACAATAGATGAGCATAGGAGGACTCAGAAAAGGGGAAATAAGGAGGCAGATGCCTCAGGACTGGAGGAAGGACATGGGAGCTCCTAATTTCCTCGCTGCCTCCCGTATCTCCCAGACAGAGGTCTGTAGAAGCCTCCCAGTAGAACCACCAATGGCACAGGCCAAAAAGCCTCCCAGATAAGTCTGTTCCCTCCAGCCACAGGGCGGGGAGGGGGGGGGGGCAAACCAAGAAATCCTTTGGACAAACCTAATCAAGTCAAGCAGAAGTGGGAGAACCACACCACCCCCTGGGGCAGGGAGGAGGCCTTCCACCACACCCAAGGGAGTAAAGGGCAGTGGTGTGGGTGGGACTGAGCAGAACCCACCCTTCTATCCCCCTTCGTGGCAGAAGCAGCAGGGCTCTGATTACCTGGGGGGTGCGGGCAGGCTGGGCAGGGAGCTGCCCCTCGGTAAGCCGGCCTGGGGGAAACAGGTGGCACTCTCATTCTCCCCCAGATAGCGCCGTGGCAATAGCAATGCTGAGCCTCCAAGCCCAGCTGGCAGCGACGAGGCTTCTGGAGGGGACGCAAGGTGGGGCTCGTCACCATTCCACATAGCCCCTGCCCCTCACGTTAGCAGGGCCCAGTGGAGAGCTAACCCTCTACCCCACCCGGTGGCAATAAGAGAAGCAGGTTATGCAAAGCTGGACACTGACTCTGCTTCTCCTGTCTCCTAACTGGCTGTCCGCGAGGCCCACTGGGGAGCTAACTCCGAGACAACAACTTCATGCACGTCTGTGCCTCATTTTACCAAAGCGGGAGCTGAACTCCTCCCCTCCCCCAGGGTGATCCCTGGCTGCAGGAATGGTGTCAGCAGACCCAGTGGGGAAACTGAGAATACCTCCCACCTGGCCCACCCTTGTGCTGCAGGGGATGGCCCCTAATAAAGAAGCTTAATTAGGACCCGGTGTTGCATAATATCCCAAAGGCCCAGAATACAATCGAAAACCCATTCTCACGCCAAGAACCAGGGATCTCAAATTGAATGAAAAGACAATACAGAGATGAATCAGAGGTCAGAATGATCTGACTTCTCATGCTAAAGCAGTCATCAGAAGAATGTTTGGAAACAAATGGAAAAGGGAAAATCTCAGCAAAGAAACACAAGTTATATTTTAAAAAATGGAAGATATAGAACTAAAAAACACAATGGTCTAAATAAAAAAACCTCACTGGACGGGCTTAATAGTAGAGCGATGATGGCTGATCAGTGAAATCCACCGGATCTGAACAACAGAGAAAGCAGACAGGAAAAAAATGCAGAGTTTCAGGAACCTGCACGCTGACTACGAAAAGAGCCGATCCTTGTGTTATCGGAGCCCTGGGGGAGGAGTCAGAGTAGGACTGAAAAAGTACTCTGGAAATAAGGCTGGAAACTCCCCAAATTTGGTGAAAGTTGGACATCTATAGACTCAGGAGACTGAACAAAACCCCAACAGGATAAACCAAAGAAATGCATGTCGGGCCACATCATAACTAAATTTCTGAAAACTGAAGGCAAAGGCAAACTTTTGAAAGCGGCCAGAGAGAAGAGAAGTAGGACTCACAGAGGATCAATCTGAATGGCCGTGGATTTCTCGTTTGACAGCGCGGAGGAGGCGGGGCACCTGGGTGGCTCAGTCGGTTGAGCGTCCCACTTCGGCTCAGGTCATGATCTCACGGTTTGTGAGTTCTAGCCCCGCATTGGGCTCTGTGCTGACGGTTCGGAGCCTGGAGCCTACTTCAGATTCTGTGCCTCTCTCTCTCTCTCTCTCTCTCTCTCTGCCCCTCCCCCACTCACACTGTCTCTCTCTCTCTCCCTCAAAAATAAATAAACGTTAAAAAAATTTTGAAATCGTGGAGGAGGGAAGGAAGTGACAGAACATTTCTGAATGCTGCAAGAGAAGAACTGTCAATAAGCAAATTCTACATTCCTCAAAAATATCCTTTGGGAATTGTGAGAAAATAAAGACACTCCTAAGTGAAGACAAACTAAGAATTTGTAACCTGCCCTTAAAGAACAGCAAAAGAAAGTTCTCTAAACAAAAAGGAAATGATAACAGAAGGGTGGGACTTCAGATAAGAAAAAAGAACATCAAAATGGATAAAAATAGGGACAAAATAATAGGCTGTCCTTTTCATGAGTTTCTTTTTTTCATTGTTTTAATGTTTATTTATTTGAGAGAGCAAGACCGAGTGGGGAGGGACAGAGAAAGAAGGGAAGAGAGAGAATCCCAAGCAAGCTCTGCCCTGTCCATGCAAAGCCTGATGTGGGGCTGGAACTTAGAAACCATGAGATCATGACTTGAGCTGAGTCAGGAGTCAGACGCTTAACCGACTGAGCTATGGAGGCACCCCTATCATGAGTTTCTTAAATCATATTTGGTGTCTGAAACAACAATTATAGCACCAGGTAATGTGACGCTCAATGCTGAAGACAAGTAAATTTTTTAATTGAGGAGGGCTAAGGGAATGCTTACACTTGAAGTGGAAAAACATCAATTCAAGGAGACTGTTAAGTTACAGATAGATTGCATGATACCTACAGCAACCCCGAGCGAAACCATACAAAGCAATCTGTTGAAAAAAAAAAAACAGTATAAAATAAATCAAAACGGAATTTTGAAAAAATGTTCAAGTAACTCACAGAAAGGAAAGAAAAGGGAAACACAAGATTGAGAAACAGAGGGAACAAATGAAAAACTGGCTAAGAAACTCTGACATCAATAACTGTCTTAAATACAAATGATCTAAATATATCAATTAAAAGCCTAGATTTACAGAGTAGATTTAAAAAATGTTCCAATAATATGCTATCTACAAGCACCTTACTTCAATGAAACATAGGTTGATTGATAGTAAAAGGATAGAAAAGGATATATTTGCAAATATTAATCAAAAAAGCAGCTCCTGGCTGGCTCAGTGGGTAGAGCCTATGACTCTTGATCTCGGGGTCATGAGTTTAAGCCCCACTTTGGGCATGGAGCCTACTTAAAAAAGAAAAGCAGGGGTGGATCTATTAATATTAGATAAAATAGACCAGAGAAAATTCCTAGAGACAAAGAGAGACATTACCTTATGATAAAAAGCTCAGTGCACCAGCAAGACATAATGATTCCAAATACAATCACATCAAAAAAGAGCCTCAAAACACACGAAGCAAAAGCTGATAGAGTTAAAGTAGAAACTGACAAACCCATAAATACAGTTGGGGTCTTCAACCCCCACCCTTAGCAATTGACAGAACTACTAGCCAAAAACTCAGCGAGGACACAGAAGAACTGAACAATACAATCACCCAACAGGATCTAACCGATGTGGATGTAAAGAACACCGTACCCAAAAAGAGCAAATACGCATTTTTTTCAAGTGTGCATGGAGCAGTCACCAGAGACAGAGCATATCCTGGATCCTGAAACAAACCTCAAAAAAAAAAAAACCTCTAAAAGAATTGAAATCATAGAGTATATTTTCAGACCATAAATGAACCAAACTGGATTATCGGTAGTAGACGCTAGAGAATTATTCCATGAGTTGGAAATTAAAAAACCCATTTCCAAATAATCCAAAGAGAAAGTCTCAAAGGGAATATAAAAATATACAGAACTGAATGAAAATGAAAATTCAACATTTCAAAAGTGGAGCCTGTTTGGGATTCTCCCTCTCTCCTTCTCTTTCTGCCCCTCCCCTGCTTTCTCTCTCTCGAGACAAAACAAACAAAACAAAACAAAACCCAGCAGGCTTTTTTGTAGACGTTGACAATATGTTTCTAAAACCTATATGAACAAGCAAAAGATCTAGAATAACCAAAACAGTTTTTTCAAGTTTATTTATTTATTCTGAGAGAGAGAGAGAGAGAGAGAGCATTGGGTAGGGGCAGAGTGAGAGGGAGAGAGAGAATCCCAAGCAGGCTCCCAACTGTCAGTGCAGAACCCAACGTGGGACTCGAATTTGCAAACTGTGAGATCATGACCTGAACCGAAATCGCGTCAGCCACTTAACCAGCTGAGCCACCCAGGCACCCCAAAACAATTTTTGAAAAGAATGAGAATAGAGTTCAGAAAGACACCCAACAAAAACAGTCAACTGATTTTTGACAGATGGAAAGATGGACAGATTTTTGATTTTTGGCAAGATGGAAAAAGGGAGCTTTTTCAACAAGTGCTGCTGGATGAAATGGATATCCACCTAGGGGAAATGAACATTGATCCCTACCTCACATCATGGCCCTGATGTAAAATATAAAGTAAAACCTAAACTTTCTATAAGAAAACACAGAAGGGAATCTGAGAACTTGAGGTAGGCGAAGGTTACTTTGATAAAACATAAAAAACATGAACCATACAAGAAAATGGGATGGACTGAACATCAAAATTTAAAATTGTTCTTCTTGGAGGCACCTGGATGGCTCAGTTGGTTAAGCAGATGATTCTTTTTTTTTATTTTTTTTTAACGTTTATTAATTTTTTGATAGAGAGAGAGCGTGAGTGGGAAAGGGGCAGAGAGAGAGGGACGCACAGAATCCGAAGCAGGCCCCAGGCTCTGAGCTGTCAGCACAGAGCCCGACGCGGGGCTGGAACTCGCGGACCGTGAGATCATGACCTGAGCCGAAGTTGGACGCCCAAACGACCGAGCCACCCAGGCGCCCCATAGCATCTCATTGTTGATTTCAGCTCAGGTCATGATCCCAGGGTTGTGGGATCGAGCCCTGAGTAGGGCTCCATGCTGGCTGCTTAAGATTCTCTCCCTCAAAAATAAATAAGTAAATAAGTAAATAAACAAATAAATAAAAATAAGTGAAATCAATAAATAAAGCAGAATAAATATAATATCAAATAAATAAATAAAGCCAAATAAGGAAAAATAGAAAGTAAAAGGATAAAATAAAATTGTCCTCCTTGAATGACACCACTGAAAAGAGAATTTTAAAAAGTACAGCATGGTGACTATGGTTAACAATGCTATATTGTATATTTGGAAGTTGCCAAGACAGATCTCATCACAAGAAAAAAGATTTTAACTGTGTGTGTGATGGCTGTTAACAAAAATCATTGTGGTGATTATTTTGCAATATATACACATATCAAATCATTATGCTCTACTCTAAAACTAATATAGTGCTTTTTGTCGATAAAAAAGAGAATAAAAAGACAAGGCACAGACTTGTACTATTTGCAACTCACATATCAAAGTCCTCAAATCCAAAATACATTTTAAAAAGTCTTAAAAGGGGCGCCTGGGTGGCTCAGTCGGTTAAGCAGCCGACTTCGGCTCAGGTCATAATCTCGCGGTCCGTGAGTTCGAGCCCCGCGTCGGGCTCTGTGCTGACAGCTCAGAGCCTGGAGCCTGTTTCAGATTCTGTGTCTCCCTCTCTCTGACCCTCCCCCGTTCATGCTCTGTCTCTCTCTGTCTCAAAAATAAATAAACGTTAAAAAAAATTTTTTTTAATGAATAAATAAATAAATAAAAAGTCTTAAAAATCGAGGCACCTGGGTGGCTCAGTCAGTCTCTCAAAATAAAATAAAAACATTAAAAAAAATTTTTTTTAAGTCTTAAAAATCAGAAGACAAACATCCCAATTTAAAAATGGACAAAAGACAGGAAGAGACATTTTACAGAAGATGATATATGGGTGGTCATTAAGCACATGAAAAGGTGCTCAAAATTATTAGTCCCCAGGGAAATGCAAATTAAGATCACAACGATACCATTGGTTACCCATTCGAATACCTAACATCTAAAAAGCTGACCGTGTCAAATGTTGGCGAAGATTTGATTCTCATATGCTGTGGGAAGGGATATTAAATGGCACGCCTACCTTGGAAAACACTTCGTCATTTTTTTTAAAGTTAAGCATATATCTACCTATATCCCATCTGTCCCAAACCTGGGTGTTTACATAAGAGAAACAAAATATGTCCACACAAAGCCTTGTAATCCATGTTTACCGCAGCATTGCAATTCATTGCAGAGTATCTACAAATACATTAAAAATGTATAATATTGCAGGGCGCCTGGGTGACTCATTCAGTTGAGTGTCCGACCCTTGATTTCAGCTCAGGTCATGATCCCAGGGTTGTAGGATGACGCCCTGTGTCGGGTTCCATGCTGAGCGTGGAGGCTACTTAAGATTCTCTGTCTCTCCCTCTGCCCTTCTCCCTGGCTTGTGCTTTCCCTAAAATTTGTATGTAGTAAAAATACTTCCCCTTAAAATGGCTAATGGAGAAAATGAAAATACTTACTCAATTTGAAAAAGGATTTCTGTGGTTTGGTTTCTTCTTCATCAGGACTTTCAAATCTCACATACGGTCTTGGAATTTCCTCTGAGCCATGAGTAACTTGCCGATGAAATTTTTGTTCAAGGGACCAAATTGAGGCAGGCTCCTGGGTTCTCTTGTCCAAGTTGCTCACATGATTGTGGTTAATAAATACATACAACAGAGTTGTCCAGATTCCAAATGTCAAGGATCCATACAGTAAAGTTTGAATTAAAATGCCTCTCATTGTAAACCTAGCATTTTTGAAGGCTCATTTGTTAATTTCCTAAATCAGAAGAATTTAAAAGAAGCTATGTTAGATACTCCCATGACTTATAGATCACCTACTTGGTTTAAATTCAATTTTCAGTGTTTTCGAAACAGACACATTTCTACGTATGCATCGTATACTTTGATGTGCTGAAGTCCATCTCATTTTCTATTAGCAAAACCTCTTCAAACGGGTATTCAGAAGATCACTTCCCACCAAGGGAAGTGACCCAAGATGGCGGCTCCAGCCCAGGAAAGAGGTAGCCCGCCTTGGAATGGGGGCTCTAGTGAGCCCTGGCACTCAACCCCTCCCCTAAAAGGAGATGGGTCAAAAGAATATCAGATTTGATAGATTCTTTGGGGCGGGCAAGTGCAAGTCGGTGTCCTATCTGGTGGTAAAAATTAAGGAATGATGTTTGTAGAATGATGAAGCTGTAGGCACTGGCTACCGTATTAATCAAAACATCACATAGATTCGTAGGGAAAATACGATTTCCCACGCTGTCCGCGCCGTCTGCCACAGGGCTCAGACTCACCAGCTGTGGGATCACCACCTGAGTTGAAATCCAGAGTCGGATACTTAACCCACGGAGCCACCCAGGTGCTGGGGTGGGGGTGGGGAAAGCTAAGATTTTAAAAAAATGGAAGTCACATCAGAAAAATGAAGTGAACGTGCAAAACAAGCCAAGAAGCAGAAGCCTAGGAATATTATTTAAAATATGAAGGTTTGACTGTCATAAGAAATATATTAAAAGAGTCTAAAGCCATTGCTTTTGGAGAGTTGAACTGGGGATTAGGGTGGAATTGGGCAGGGGCCTGCCGACTCTCTTTATAAGATTTGGTTTTATTTTTTTGTGTATACATTACTTTGGAAAAAATTTAAAAATAAGGATTGCAAACTGTGTCTATCAAATGGCATCATTGTAATAAACACATGTGTATATAGCAGCGTTTCTCTCCCACCCCAACCTTTTATTTTTTTTTTTTAATTTTTTTTTAACATTTATTTATTTTTGAGACAGAGCATGAACAGGGGAGGAGCAGAGAGAGAGGGAGACACAGAATCCGAAACAGGCCCCAGGCTCCGAGCTGTCAGCACAGAGCCCGACGCGGGGCTCGAACTCACGGACCGTGAGATCATGACCCGAGCCAAAGTCGGACGCTTAACCGACCAAGCCACCCAGGCGCCCCATCCCACCCCAATCTTTTAAATCAAGTGACAGCCTGGCGCCTGGAAGAGGGAATCAAGGATACGAGCCCCAAGCTCTCCAGCATCACTCTCTTTCTAGGACCTCCTGGTGTGGGTCCTCCTCACGCTCTGACTCAAGTATCTTCCTCCACATTTGACCATGTAGTATCGTCTCCCATTTTTACCCTTTCTAGGACTCGAGGGAAGAGGCGGGCTTCTGAAGTGTAGACCTCAGGCCAGCACTAGGAACCAGCCTGCCCACCCGCTCTGGCTCTTAACCGCTCTTGTTCACAGCAGAGACCCATTCTTCCCCCCACAGGACTCAGGACCCACAACAATTCCATGGCATCAAACCACCCGGTCAGCACCTTGCCCCCCAAACACCTGAACACACCTGGATATGATGTCTTACGCGGTGGTGCCACCAGGTTCACTGCGTGGGACCCCGCTGCCCGAGTAATGGCTCATGGTTGAGACCCTCCCCCAGAGTTACCACTGGTGGGGGCAAGCGGCTTTGTCCAAAGTTTCCCCCTCCCTGAGGGAACTCATGTTTAAAGACCGGCTGATGAGCCCAACTTGCTTATTTCAACTTGAGATGACTCTGAGGACTCATCCGGCCCAGAGATTTCCACAGAGGTCCCTGTGGCAGCCACGTCACTGTCTAGCCTTTCTGTTGTGAAAATGAAGGAAACGAAACTTTGTTCAGAATGGAGTCAGGAGGCCGGCAGGGGGCGCTCTCATCTCCAGCACTCCCCGTCAATTGTAGCCCCAACTCCTGGAGCATCTTGCAGAGGATGCTCCCGCACTCTACTATCCCTGCAGGAGGACAGAAGGTTTCCTCCTCCCCCGGCAACAGCCCAGCCAATGAGGGACAGTCACAGCTCAGCCAATGAGAAGCCGCTATACTGTGAACGTCCAGTTTACTCCAATGAACTCTTAGTTTACAGCAGCCTTCCCGACGTCCCCCTTTCCTCTATAAAAGAGCCTCTTTAGTCTCCAGACTTGCCTGTGGTTTTGCCTTGCTTCTGCAGGTTGGCGGTTCTCCACTATTACCAAATAAATCCATTTTTGCTGGCAAGATAACCGGCAGTTTTATAATTTTTATTTTTACTTTTAAATGTTTATTTTGAGACAGAGAGTAGGAGTGGGGAAGGGGGAGAGAGAGATGGAGACACAGAATCCGAAGCAGGCTCCAGGCTCCAGCTGTCAGCCCAGGGCCAGATGGGGGTGGGGATGGGGGGGCCTGGAACCCACCAGTTGTGACATCACGACCTGAGCCGAGTCGGAGGCTTAACCAACTGAGCCACCCAGACGCCCCGCAGCAGCTTTATTTTTAAGGTTAACATTGCTTGACCCAGTTTGCTTTGCTTGCAGGTGTTCCCCCAAACCCATGCCAATAAAGTGCCCACACGCAAATCTCAGTCCCAAAGCCTGTTTCTGAGGATCTTGACCTACGAAAGTTGGTAGTGGGGTGGTCCTGCGAAACAGACACCAAAGTGGGATTTTGGGGGTGCATCACCGCTCGCCCGCTGGCCTTAAGGACCCCCCATGCTGGTGGAAAGGCAGCGTTCGACTAGAACGCAGCAGGCTGGAGCAGTGCGCTTGTTACAGCTTCACCAGTGGCCAACTGGTGGGAAGGAACGTTCTGGTTGGTGCATTTGGGAGCTGGGGGCAGGGAAAAGTAATTATAAAAGCTGAAGAATCAAAATGTTTGTTGTTGGGTGCTACAGACGCATTTGAGAAAGACAAAAAAAAGGCTGAGGGTGACGAGTCCCCACTTTAAGGCAAAGTATCAATCTCACTTCCTTGGCAACACATAAAGGGATTCGCATCTCCTACGTTGGAAGGGCAGAGAAAGCTGAGACTCATGTGCAGGGCTTGGTGATAGGGCAGCGAGACTCCGAGGAAGGTGACTCCAGGGAAGGAGGGAGAAGCTAAGACTTGGGATGGGGGTGTGTGGGTGGAGGGCCATGAGGACCCACCCTCTGGATCTACAGAAATGGCCCATTGCTCCTATGCTTGAGGATGCTTGGCAAGCCACGCACGACCTTCCTCTGGATCCCCCCACCCCCAGTCCTCTCCTGACCGCCAGATCAATAATTAGGGTCAAGTGACAGCATAGCCTGGCTGGGAATGTGCTAGTCCTGCTCAGGGAGGAAAGAGTGTGTCCCCAGGTAACTGCAGAACCCAGGCATCACTATCCAACCGGATCAGGGTCCTGTGCATGGGCTGAGACCTGAGGATTCTAGATCAAGGGAGGGGGTGTAAGATTGGATTGGGGGAGGGGCGCCTGGGTGGCTCAGTCGGTTGAGCCTCCCGCTCTTGATACCTGCTCAGGTCGTGATCTTGCGGTCCATGAGATGGGCCCCACATCGGGCTCCAGCCGAGTGTGGAGCCTGTTCGGGATTCCCTCTCTCCCCCTCCTCCCTCTCTCTCTGCCCCTCCCCAACTTGTGCACGCATGCTCTCTCTCCCTCTCAAAATAAAACATGATAATAATGATAATAAAATTGGGGCATTTATTCGTATAGGAGCATCCTCCCAAGACATAGGATTTAACACCCTGACAGAGATCTAGGTTGCACAATGAAGGCCCATTGACTGGAAAAATTACTCTTCAAAAATGCAGTATTCGATTATGCAAAGAAAAAGTGTCAAATGTGTAAGAGAAGAAGACAGCCTCTAACAGGGAGAAATGGGCAGATTCAAATAAGTGGGAAGAGAATGAAGCCGTTTAACTTCTATTAACCCCACTTCTAGAGATTAAAAGTCACATTTTGACACTGTTTTAATTTCCACTGAACACCAAAAGCAATTAGAAGCTAACGAAAAACACAAGTGAGGGGAGGCAGATTGCATATACAAAATACACATGTGGGGTCATGCTAGGACTAAAACCGGAAAAGAAAATAAATCCATATTGTCTAGAAGGATTCTCGTATATTAAGAAAATTTGGAGCAAATTCTCTACATGTGAACACGTAGGAAAATTAGCCTCCTCCATTTTTTTTTTAATTTTACTAATGTAAGCTTTCTTATGCAATGTCTTCGTAAAGCAGAGCTCCCCCTGGTTCTCTGGAATATGGACCTCATCTCTGCCCCACCCCCACTCCCACCAAACGTATACACGCACACACACGCTCACACACACACGCTCACACACATGTACACACTGAAAAACCAAAGCCCTAAACTAAATCTCGATTCACAGCCATCGAGTTTGTTTTAAAGTGTGAGTTTTTAGGGTCAAGAAAACATGGCTATGCTGTCACAACTAAATTCTCTATAAATGATCAGATTTTCAAGAACTGAAGTCATTATAATGCCCAGTCTACCTCTAGAGTGGTATAGCCCAGCCTCTTATTACAAATCAGATCTTAATCCTAATCCCCAGAGCCAGCATCCCATTCAAGATTCAGCGATTTGATGTCGCTTCCACTGAATGCAGGTGGAAGGCACCCCACCCCCCAACTTTGTTCCCATTTTTCTCAGCACGCCGAGGTCACCCACCTACCACTGAGACATTGGCCGCTCTGTAGTTGATACGTTGTCTAAGCTGAGTCGCAGGTGAAATTAGGCAGGGGTCTAGGCTGAACGATCTGAAAGATGAGATTTTTTTTTTTCTGAATGGCCTGGATTCTGAGAAAATACTTGATTGTACTGGGTGACCCTGCCCGCCTTGTACTGCATGCACATGATGTAGCATCAGGCTGTGTCACAAAGTCCTATGACATCACACAGGGCATCACCAGCAGCTGGAGGTTCCTGCTTAGAAACTCCAAGCAGCAGGTGGAATCCAGGACTTCCAGAGTTCAATGGGTCCTTCCAGAGAGTCTTAGAATCCTCATTCCTCAACCAAGGAAATAGGAAAAGCCTCCTATTGGGAAAAATCTAGGCTCAGTCTCATTTTTAGCCTTTTTTTTTTTTTTGGAAATAAACATGATAAAAATAAGCTTTCAGAACACCTCTCAAGGGACCCAAAGATGAGCCAAAGGGTTGTTTGGCTGCCTTTTAATTTTTTACTCTATATTACTCAATATTTAGATATTAGTACACAAGTTCAGCCAAATGCTTGCGAAATTTCTTCTTAACACGTCTGAGCAGATTTGACCTTTCCCTCACTGAGGAGGCTGACCCTGTTTTGTCGGGGACCCAACATCTGCTTCAAAGTATGTGGTGGGTTGGGTTCTCCCTGGAGAACCAGGAATGAGAGAACAGAGAACATTCTAGATGTCCGGTATTTTTCTGTAGGTATAAAGGACAAGGAAGTCATGGGTACTACCCAGGAGTTGCTTAAGGGAGACAAGAATCATGTGAGAAATTAGGGGAAGATACAAGATAAAAAGTGTACTGAGTTGTTACAGCCTGGGGTCCTGACCCAAGAGTCAGGGGGCACTGTTGCCAGAAACGATTCATTAGGGGAAAGAATAACGTAACAAAACAAAACAGAAGGCATAGAACAAACTCATGACGACACTAGGGAGCTGGTAGGTGCTGAAGAGAAGAGGTTAAGAGAAGGAAGATAAAGATTGCAGAGGGGAGGGAACGTGGGGGTGAGAGCAAAGTGCACCTGTGACAATGGAGGTAAATCCTGTGGGGTGACCAGAAAGCCTGGAACCTTCCCTAAGGATAAAAGGAAATTAGGAGGTTGAAACAGTGCATGTTTTCTCTCAAATGAGTAGGCAAGTTTCCTCCTAGTTGATTCTAATTAAACAATTACAAGGAGAAACAAAGCAGCCCAGAGTGTTACTCTCAGTCTGAGGAGGAAAAGGGAAACATGGATTTCTTAAGCTAGGTTAAGACTTCAGACTGGGAAACCATCTTTCTGGGCCTGTGTCTTCTGAGGGATAAAGGCAATGCTTAAAACAAAGGGCAGGAAAAAAATCCAAACACCAAAGGGCAGAGAAGCAGAAATAGGAAATGCAAATCGAAAGAAAACGGGCAAAAACATCTGAGTATAAATTTGCCAATTATCACATACCACCCCAGGCATCTGGGCGGGGTGGGGGGCGGGTTGTAAGCTCTTGGAGGAAAGGGCCCCACACTCACCCATTTCTGTGCTCTATGATGCTATATCATGTGATTGGTCCCAGTAGACGTTCACTCAGTAAACCCTCAAATAATTGTCACTCTTAAGACAAAGGACTTGGTAAGCAATGTCCAAAGGTGAATATCTTTGGTGGTAAAAAGGAAACAAAAGGAAGGAGGAGGGAAAAAGAGAATTAAAAATTAATGAAGGAGACTTAGTCCCAGCTCTGCCTGGTTCTCTCCCACCAGCCCTGCTGGGCTCATTCATCTAAAAACTCCTTTCTGACTGATTCTTTGCTCCAGCGCCAAAGGTCTACAGACCTTCCCCACACACTGTTCTTCTAAATTCCTCCATATGCTATTGGTCAGACTTGCCGACATATGCTCTCCTTTGTCTTGAGAACCCTTCGGAAGAATCCAGTCCCCATCCACTCTGGTTCCCAACCATTAAAAGCATCCACTGTGACCATCCTTTTGGATCTGACCATCTCAGGGTCTAAGTAGCATGGCCCTTAATAACCACGTAGTAAGTTTTCCCATGGAAGTGGGCAATTATGGGTGGGGTTGTGATTTGAGAGGTTCCCCTAGAAATTCATGACCTGCTATCTTAGAATGTGGGGGATTATTTTGGGCCCAGAGCTGGGGATGTGGAGGTGGGGAGAAGGGAGACTCTGGTAATAAGTGTCAGGCAGGGACCTTCCTTTGGCTAATATCCAAGGAGGACCATCTTGTTGGATGGACCATGTGCTGACTGCTTCAATTGTATACCAGTGTTTCGCTTATTTGAGTCAAGGTTATAACAATGAGTGTAAGACAAAGGAATGACAAAACGTGAATATTTGGGGGTGAAGGAAGATTTTTTTTTTTTGTCTTTACACACCTACCTCCCAGTTAGAGTAGGTAAAGGCACTGTATACTGAGACCTGTGGTAGGCTACCCCAGGAACACAGAGAAAGAACCTGTGGTCCCAATCGTAGAGTGGCTCACATCTCCAATGGGGAAGAAGACATTGTTCAAGACATTGGTTCAAATTCTATTAACAGATTTGGCCAAATGAGACCAGTTCCCCTGGATAAATAATACCAAAATTGCTTTTTTTTTTTTAAGTTTATTTATTTATTTTGGGAGAGAGAGAGAGAGAGAGAGAGAGAGAATCCCGAGCAGGCTTCGTGCTGTGAGTGCAGAGCCTGACACGGAGCTTGAACCCACAAACCGTGAGATCATGACCTGAGCGAAAATCAAGAGTCAGATGGTTAACACCCAGGTGCCCCCCAAATTGCTTTTGGTAGATGTTAATCAGTGGCCTCTTGGGTGAACAATTGGTTTTCTCTTTCAATTAATTTAAAACAAAACAAAACAAAACAGAATCTTTGGTTCTGGGATGCCAAGAACATCTACCAATGATGCTCTAAAGATGAGAATTACATGAATTTTGGTTAGTTATTCAAAATACTAATGATTTAATGAGAAGGTCTATTTGGAGACTTCTGATGTCGATAGCTTGGTTCACATGGCAAACAGTACTCTTGATTCTGCATTATTTAGAATAGCTTAAACTGGAAGGAACCCAAGTGTCCATCAATGGATGAATGAGTAAGCAAAATGTGTTATCCACGTACAATGGAATTTTTTTTTTTTTTTTTTTTTTTTTTTTTTTGCCACCCAGGCGCCCTCTTGCCACAGTTCTTTTTTTTTTTTCATTTTCTAGCTTTTATTATTATTACTATTTTTAACACAATTTATTATCAAGTTAGCTAACATACAGTGTATACAGTATGCCCTTGGTTTCGGGGGTAGATTCCCATGATTCATCGCTTACAGAAAACACCCAGTGCTCATTCCAACAAGTGTCCTCCTCAATGCCCATCACCCATTTTCCCCTCTTCCCTGCCCCCTTCACCTGAGTTTGTTGAAAAGATGCTCAACATCACTCATTATGCGGGAAACACAAATCAAAGCCACATTGAGATAACCTCCTCACGCCGGTCAGAGTGGCTAAAATGAACAAATCAGGAGACTATAGATGCTGGCGAGGATGTGGAGAAATGGGAACCCTCTTGCACTGTTGGGATGCAAACTGGTGCAGCCACTCTGGAAAACGGTGTGGAGGTTCCTCAAAAAATTAAAAATAGATCTACCCTATGACGCAGGAATAGCACTGCTAGGAATTTACCCAAGGGATACAGGAGTGCTGATGCACAGGGGCACTTGTACCTCAATGTTTATAGCAGCACTTTCAACAACAGCCAAATTATGGAAAGACCCTAAATGTCCACCAACTGACGAATGGATAAAGAAGATGTGGTTTATATATATAATGGAATACTACTTGGCCATGAGAAAGAATGAAATCCTGCCATTTGCACCAATGCGGATGGAATTGGAGGGCATTACGCTAAATGAAATAGGTCCGGCAGAGAAAGACAGATACCATATGTTTTCGCTCCTATGTGGAACCTGAGAAACTTAACAGAAGACCATGGGGGGAGGGGGAGGGGGCAAAATAGTTTCAGAGAGGGAGGCAAAGCATAAGAGATGCTCAAACACGTGCAATGGAATCTTATTCAGCCTTAAAAAGGACACTCTGACACCTGCTGCAATATGAATGATTCTCGAAGACGTGAGGCTAAATGGAACAAGCCACACACAACAAGACAAGTATGATTCCACTTGCGCGTGATGTTTAGAGCAGTCAAAATCATAGAGAAAGTAGATCGGTGGTTCCCGGGGGTGGGGGAGGGGCGGGGGGGATGGGGAGTTACTGTTCCGTTTTACAAGATGACAAGAGTTCTGGAGGTGGACGGTGGGGACGGAGAGGTATAATGTATTTTACACCCCTGAACTGGATACTTAAGAGTGGCTAAGATGATAAAATTTTATGTTATACGTGCTTTACCGAACATAAAAAATGGAGGGAAAAAGTACATGAAGTGATTTATACCCTTTGTCTTAGGCTGAGAAAACTAGCCCCCTCATCGACTTTGCTCTTGATGTCCTTTTTGAAAAGGTTTTCACTTCCATACCCACACTTTTGGCTTCCTGTCGACTTCCTGTAACACTTGTGAACATTCACTTCTCGTTCGCTTTGACTGTTCCATTTCAGATGTCATTTTCTTTTTAAGTAAACATTAAACACTCTAATATACGGTCGGCATACTTTTGTAAAATATAGAGGCTAAACCTAAAACAGAAGCAGGCAAGCCCCTGGCATTCTTCTCCTATAAGTACACGTCCAACCTTAGATGAAATATCAGCTTCCATTGTTTTCTAGAGAAGTCCTTCTTAAGTCCTTCTCTTACTTAAAATAAAAGGGGGAAGCTTCTTTAGAAAGTGTGCAAAGCCAAGAGACAAGACACAATGCACAGATCCTTTGGGGGCTGAGCAGAGACCAGCTGTTGAGTTGGCATATGTTTCCCTGGTCCCTTTTTTTTTTTTTTATTTTTATAATTTCACTCAACTCTCATTTCTGTTTTTCTCTTTGCTTCCAGTCAACTACCCAGGCCGGGGCCTCTGGAAATATGCCCTTCTCCACCACTGCCCCAGCACACGGGACTGAAGTCAGCGATTCCAAGCACGGGGAGAGTGGGTTTCCACCTTAAAACGATCACTGATTCCTAGTGATTGAGAGGAAAGCTAATACAGAATTTGGAAAATTAAGTTTTCCAATGTAATTTTTGAATGTTTATTTATTTATTTTCTGGGAGAGACAGAGAGAGAGAGAGAGAGAGAGAAAGAGCAAGCCGTGGAGGGACAGGGAGAGTGGGAGAGAGAGAATCCCAAGCAGGCTCTACACTGACAGCATGGAACCTGACGTGGGGCTTGAACCCATGAACCGTGAGATCATGACCTGAGCCGACATCAAGAGTCGGCCACTTAACCAGCGGAGCCACCAAGACCCGCCCCTCCGATGTAATTTTCTAACCGTGAAGTTTTTTTCCCCCTTTATCTAGATGCCTTTCATTCCTGTTTTTCTCCCTTCTGACCACCTGTTCATTTTACTGCCCTTGCTCTTGGGTCTGTATGCTGACTTTCATGGTTTCAAAAATTAGAGGGCATATCTTTTCTTTTGTCAGCTCTCAGCAACGTGGCAGTGGAAGGGGCGTCTCCCCTCCATCCCCCCCCTTCCCCGCTGCACCCCCTTGCACCCCCTGTACCCCCAGCCCACACTGGCCGAGTCTTTGAGGGCCTCCGCAGCACAGCTGTGGGTCAGGTTTACCACTGCTCTGCCTGTTATCTTTGCGGCCTCGGGCAGATTCCTGGACCTCTCTGGTTTCTGGCAAACGTGCTTCTGCCTGCCTCGGAAGGTTATTTCCATGACTAAACAAGCGAATTCATGCCAAGGAGGATAACGCAGTGCGCAGTTAATGGTGGGGCTTGCGCCTTCCCGCCTGGCTGCCCGCTGGCAGATGACAGGAAAATGGGGGGATGTAAATAGGACAATCCTTTCCAGGGCAATCTGGCAATACGGAGATGAGCTGCATGACCCAGCGATCCGCGCTCAGGACGGATCTGAGCCGTAAACACGGAGGGGTGTCTGGGTGGCTCAGTCTGTTCAGCTTCTGACTTTGACTCATGAGTTCGAGCCCCGCGTCGGGCTCCGTGCTGACAGCTCAGAGCCTGGAGCCTGCTTCGGATTCTGTGTCTCCCTCTCTCTCTCTCTGCCCCTCGCCTGCTCGGGCTCTGTCTCGCGCGCCCGAGCCCTCTCTCTCTCTCTTAAATATAAATAAACGTTAAAAAAATTAAAGTAAATATGGGGCAAAATGTTAAGGTTTCATAAGTCTGGTGCGTGGGTGCACGGGTATTTTTAGATCTTTATACACTTTGTATAGGTTTAAAACAGGATTCGCAGAAATGGGCTCCTTATAACCTACAAGACTCCATCACGTCTATTGGACGTAATTAATGTGTTTCATTCCATAGATGGCCCACAAGAGGGAGATCTAGAACAGTTCAGCAACCAGATGTGTAACTGTATAAACCGATATAAGGACACACAGCATCTTGGGAAGCTTTGCAGGAGTGCAAAGGGCGCCGATAGAGGCTCCCGCCTGCCCTCTGTCTAAGGCGAGCGCCCTTTTAACGCGTTCAGAAATCTGCAGAGCAACCGCTCACGGTGAAGAAGACGCAGCACAGGGTGCGGTGGTAAACTGAACGGTGTTTTTAAAACGTGCGGTTTAATGAGACGGTTGCAGAGTAAAAAGCAACATGGCAGCAAGAGGAAAATCGATCAGTGGAGTGCAGAAGCACAGGGGACAGACAGTGTCCTCGGGGACCTGTGGCCAGGTGCTTGGGGTCTGCGACCTTGGAAGGGCCCAGGAAACCCGAAACTCCTGCCGCTTATTCACGGAACACTGAGAAATGCAGACATAGCTGCTCTTATCACTGCAGCTACAAACAGTACGGCTAGCGATAAGCATGGCTATCTTACAGCTGTAATTCAAACTTACCATTAGAAGCTTCCCCTCTAAAGATTATAACCGGGTACGGTGAGTTTCAAGCTTTTCTGTGAACATTTCTGCTACTTATTCATCCTTTTCAATCAGGTGCCAAAGGTTTTATCAACAATTGGGGAGGGTACATAAATTAAGAATAGTCGTTGGCTGGGGCGCCTGGGTGGCTCAGTCGGTTGAGTGTCTGACTTTAGCTCAGGTCATGATCTCGCGGTCCATGAGTTCGAGCCCCGCATTGGGCTCTGTGCTGATGGCTCAGAGCCTGGAGCCTGCTTTGGCTTCTGCGTCTCCCTCTCTCTCTGCCCCTCCCCCCGCTCACATTCTGTCTCTCTCTCTCTCAAAAATAAATAAACATTAAAAAAAAAAAGAATACTCACTGGTGTCTTCATGAACTGGGAAGAAACTGCCATTACTTTTGGCATTATTATTTAGTGCTTCATCACCTGTGGGAGGGCACAGACCTCCTAGTCTATCTCAACAGCAATCTCATGTCCAGGAGCAAACACTGTGCCTGATACATCGTTGGCACTCAAAAAATGTTTGTTAAATTAAAGCTATAGCCAAGTGTCTATTGGCGGATGAATGGGTAAGTAAAATGTGGTCGACACATACATGGAAAGTTTTCAGCCTTCAAAAGGACGGTAATTCTGTCACATGCATTAACATGGATGAAGCCCGAGGACATTATGCTATGTGATACAAGCCAGTCACAGATACTGTGTGATTCCAGTCATATGAGATATCTAGAGATAGAAAATTCACAGGGACAGACCGAAGTGTGGCTGCCAGGGGCTGGGGGAGGGGAATGGGGATTACTGTTTAATGGGGACACGGTTATACTTGGGGACGATGAAAAAAGTTCTGGAGGGGGGTGGTGATGGTTGTACCACAGCGTGAATGGACTTAACACTATGGAACTGTACCCTTAAAAGCAGTTAAAATGGTAATTTCACGTGTATTTTATCACAACTTAAAACATAAATAAGGAAGGAAGTTAATGCTCTAAAGAGAAAAAATTGGAGAGAGTCAAATTCCCTCTGGTCAGGGTGGAAGGGCTCTGGATGGTTCCAAACTAGGTAGGTGGGTCACCGTGGCCCATTCGGGTGGAACCATAAGGCAGTGAGATCTGGAGCATGTGGTGGGGTCTCCTCGGTGGGCTCTTCCAGAGGGTAGGTGGGAACAGTCTAAAGTTTTGCTGTCCCCGAAACTCAGGAAGCTGAGTCTGCCTCAGGGTCCAATCACATCTGGTCCCGCCTCCCCCAAGCATGGCCGCTTTGGGGTTATCACCAAGCGGGGCTGTGACCAACAGAAACCAAGGAGGAAGCATGAGAAACCGCCTTGTGAGTCGAAGTGTCCCAGGTAAGTGGGGTCACGGAAAACACCCAGCGGCCGGAGGCACAGTGAAAGAACAGTAAGGTCTTTGTGCTGAGGTCACAGAGTGTATCTTCCTTCCTGGCCACCCAGACCCAGAAGGGCACAGGTTCGCAGGTGCACAGAATCACTGGTCACACCCGAGAAAGGATGGGTGAAAGCAAGAGAAAGAAAGAGAAAGAGAACAACCACAGGAAGAGGGGAAATCTAGCATCTCTTAATTTGCAAAAACCGAAGGTGGATCCTACAGTCCATACATTAGTGACATGGATGTTGGCCCCAAGCAGGCTCCGAGATTCTAGGTTCTAGGACAGTAAACAAAGGGCCTCTTCAAGGAAGGTTTATCACAGGGAGAAATCCCGCTCCTCAAGGCTTCTCAGAAAAAGGCTCCCCATTGCCCAATTCATCAGTAAAGGGTTTTTGTTACACAATCATATAGTAACTCTGACCCGAGAGTCAGCTTTTGTCCCACATGTCAGGCTAACACCCTGTGAGAGAACAGGGAAAAAAAAAAAAAAATATATATATATATATGTATATGTTACCAATATATTACCCATATACATATACACGCATATATTACCCATATGCGTATATATACGCATATATATACATGTATATATTACCTATATATATGTATATATATACATGTGTATATATATGTATATATATGTATACAGGTCTCTGCCTCCGGTTCCTGGCACAGAGCTCCTAAATTACAAGGGTTTTAGGTACGCCAGGAGCTTCTAATATTTGGTCTTCAGCCCTGGCTCCTGACACAAAACCCCCGAATCCTTTGGGATTCCCCGGGTGATGGCAGTGATTAGAAACTCGGGCCATTCAGCCCTGCCCCCCACTCTCCTGAGAGGGGCGAGGGGCTGGAGATGGGCTTCATGATCTATCATGTCTGCGTGGTGAAGCCTCCATAAAAGCCCCAAAAGTATAGGATTCAGGAGAGCTCCTGAGATGGTGAGCATGTGCAGATTTGGGCAGAGTGGTGTGCTCGGAGCGCGCTCAGAAGCTAAAAGGGTCCCCAAACACGCCCAGACTGAGAAGAGGGAGTCTGGCTGCCTTTAGAGGATGGGTTTCCTATTGGGGCTTGGGAGTCTCCACCAAGACATTAGCGACCAGAAACCAAGAGTGAGCCTCCGAAAGAGTCAGCTGCACCCCTCAGCTGGCTCTCTCTCTCTCTCTCCAATGTAGTTCATGGTACAGACAGAAAATACACACTCTCAACTAAGACAGGCAGGGCCTGTGAATTCTGGTTCTACCACTTACTGTAGTGGTTCTACCACTACATGGCCTTGAGAAAGTTAATTACCCTCCTCATTAAGTCTCAGCTCCCTTCCTTTGTAAAATTGGGATAATATTACTTTTCTCATGTGCCTGTGACACTAAGAATGAAGTAAGCACTAGTAGAGTATTTCATTCACTGATTCATTTTTAAGAACCCACAGTCTACCAGGTCAGCTATGTGCTCCTTTGATGTTTCCTTTTCTCTTCATGTAAGCAAGGGAGAAAGGGATTTGCTTATTACTGTCCTGTGGAAGGATGATAAAAACCTTTTGCATTGATATTGGTGCCCAGAACATTAAGATTATTTGAAGAAAGATATTCATATGTATATGTGTGTATATGCACAAGTATATATACCAATATGTGTGTGTATATACATATACACATATATCGTATGATATTATAATATTATAAGCTGGTTTCCATAAAGGATTTGTATCAGTTTCAGAAAAGACAAGATAGTCAAAAATTGTGCCATCATTTAACACCCTTATACTCTGCTGGTGGTAATGCCAGTTAGTAAAATGTTCCTAAATGCACTTTATTATGTCAGGAGTTTTAAAATCTTTAGGTATTTTGGTGACGTCTAAAAATCTATCATAAGGAAATATTGGAAATACACGCATCAAAATGTTACTAGTCAAGGTGAAATTACAGGTGACTATTATTTTCAAATTCTGCGAGTTTACTTTTATCAAAGGAAAAACATAATGCTAAAACAACAGAAAATAGTTTCTGTACGAGGGGAAAGAAACTTCTGGAGCCTTCCTGAACATCAACTCACCAGCCTTCTTTGGTCTATGTCCTGTTCATTTTTACTGCATGGAGCATTCGACTCTGTTGACCATCCTATCTTCTAGAAACCTTTTCCTTTGACTTCTGCAGCACTGGGCTCTGCAAGAAACGGTGCTGTGATTGATTAGCAATGTCTGCTACAGGCACAGGAAAGGAGATGGGGACACTCATGCTACATATTTGCCATTTTTGCTTTAGCCACTTTCCCCTTAACCCCCCATCCTCATGGCAACACTCACCATCTCTGTGCCAAAGAATCAAGCCCCCGGTCCCTGTACCTTTCATTCTCCCACCTTCTCTGCCCATCTGCTCAACTTCATACATTCCTGATGCCGGGCATCTTGACAAATTGAACTGATTTTCTTCTCCTGTAAACCAAGTAGATAATGTCACTCACCTGCTTTCAATCCTGTCGCCTCCCTTGGGCTGCAGGATAAAGGTCTCAATGTTTTAGAATCGCCCAGGAAGACCTTTGCTGCCTGTTCTGAGCTCACATGCCATCGGGGCCTCTGGGCCACGTGCTCCACTTGTTCCGGCCATTGTGGTGGTTGCCCCACTGCCGACACCCCTCTCCTGCCCCACTCTGGCCTCTCGGCCTGCAATGCCCCTTCCCTTCCCGTCCCACCAAGTTCAACTCCTCCTGGAAGGTTTAGGTCAAGTGCCACTTCCTGGGAAGGCCTCCTCAACTTCCAGAGCTGGATTCCCAGGCTCTGTCCTGGCCAGCGTTTTCTGCAATTGCTGCACCAACCGCTCCCTCCCCGTGCTCCTGTCTGTGCTCATTTACCCGTCTCCCTGATGGGCCCCGGCTCCTCTGGGAAAACCCCAGCGCCCCTTCACCTTGTAAAACACAGAGTCGAGAATCTGGCTCTGAAGAAAGCTTTGCTGAATGCATAAACGAGAAGAGAAACTGTTAGATACTCAGGGGCCTGAGAACAGGTTGTTTTTGTAGATGAGCATTACATACATATATTCGCAGAGTGCCTGGGTGGCTCAGTCAGTTGAGTGTCTGACTTTTGGTTTCGGCTCAGGTCATGATCTCACAGTTCACGGGTTCGAGCCCGGCATCGAACTCCGCGCTGAAGGCAGGGACCCTGTTTGGGATTCTCTCTCTGTCTCTCTGTCTCTCTCTCACTGCCCCTTTCCCAATTGCTCTCTCTCTAAAAATAAATAAATAAACTTCAATATGACATTCCTGGTAGTCATGAACATTTGGTAACGGAGGGGTTGTACCGTGCCCATTGTCTATCCCTGAATGAGTTCTTCAGGAGAAAGTGTTTGGGGCCCTGAACTCCGGTGGTGTCTGCTCATTGGAATCCCCTTGTCTAACACATGCTTCCCCAGCTCCCAGATCAGTCTGAGGAAGGACACGCCAGGAAGTGTGGGTGACTATGACGATCAGAACGACCTTAGTCTTTGTGTCCAAGCTGCTCTTTCCTCATGAACTTGTGGAAAGTGAGACTCCATTCTTCCACCAGCGTGCATCAAAGTCTCAACGTGTTCATACCTTAACAAAGTGACACCTTGTGTACGAAAATGGCTTTCAACTGCATGTTATCACTGCAAAGGAAGAGTTTTAGCTGACTAGTTATAAAAGAATATGACCGCAGCATGACTTATCCTGACTCCTGTGTGCCAGGGGACAATTCCAGGGTCATCCCTGCATGGAGATCAGCATCCCAATGTTCTTGGTGGGGTATGCTACGACTAAATATCTGTGCTCCCCACTGCCATTCATATGTTGAAACAGAGCCTGTCAATATTGAATTAGATACCTCTTGAGTGTTGATTTCAGTATTTCCCTGGTACTAACTTCATCCCAATGTGGTGGTATATGGACATAGGGCATTTGGGAGGTGATGAGGTCATGAGGGTGGAGACCTCATGATGGGATTAGTGCCCTTATAAAACAGACCCCAGAGAGCTCCCTCAGTCTTTTTGCCATGGGAGGACACACCAGGAAACAGGTCCACACCAGACACTGAATGAGCTGGTGCCTTGAATTTGGACTTCTAGAATCCAGAAATGTGAGAAATAAGTTTCTGTTGTTTATAAGCCATCCGGTCTATGGTATTCTGTTATAGACGCTCACATGAACTAAGGTAGGATGAGTCTTCACCTGTCCTTATTCCTTGAGCAGCCCTGGCTAAGCTGGATTAGGCATCCCAGGTCCACCCTCTCTCTTGTCCAGACCTGCATGGACAATTAGCCAACTGGAACTATTAGCCAATGGAAGTAGAAATGCTGTATGAGGCAAAGGGACTGGCTGGACAGTGTAGACCCTCCACCCTATTTGCCCTACACATCAAAGCAAGCTGTGTCTTCCCAGGGTCCTCCCGAGAAGGACAGCCTGTCTCCCACGGGAAGGTCACCTTCCCAGTGGCCCAGAGTCTACAAGTAGCTCCTGGCTCCAGGACACCAAGCCAGGGTAGCCTTAGCACGGACTGAGTAAAGGCAATAGGGATCTCAAAAACCAAGGTGCCATCATGGCAGTGGGTTCAACTCCTGATTTGCCTAGTAATTGTTCAGCCCCTGGCTGCCAATTTATTATCTTCAAGTAGAGAGTGAATGGAGGGTAACTCTGGTCGTGGTGTTGATGATCCAGATCACTGTATCTTCAATGATTCAGATAGCTCCTCAAGACCTATTTGTCAAGAGCATGTGTTCAAGAGGTCAGTCTTGAACCTCAAAGGAGCTCTCAAACCACCTGGGGTTTTGACAAAATCAAATAAGAGTTGCTCTTATATATGAAGCTCTTATCATGTGCTAGGCACCATGCTAGGCACTCTATTAGTTGTTAGTGTATTAGTTCACCCTTTGCCCCCCACAATTGATATTCCAAGGATCACCTTAAACAGTGATCAGGCTTAAAACAGTGGCCGATTAGGTGTCATAATTCTTTTTTTTTTTTTCCAATATATGAAATTTATTGTCAAATTGGTTTCCTAGGTGTCATAATTCTGTGGGCTGACTAGACTCAGCTGGACGCTGCGTTCCACCTGTGGGTTGGCCTGGTTGGTGCACCGGGGCTGTGGCCCTGGTGTGGACAGCTGGAAGGCCAGGCTGAGCTGGGATTCTGGGGTGGCGGGGCCTCCTCCTCTTCTCCATGCCTCTCCACATAGCTTCTTCATATGGTAGCAAGCAACCAGACTTCTTCCATGATGGCTCACAGCTTCCCAAAGCTTAAAAGACGTTTTCCTCTGACCTAGAGCTGGAACAGCACAGCATCACTTCTGCTGATTGCCGCTCCTCAGAGGGTCCCTGAAGCAGAATGCAAGGGACCACACAGCGCATGGGAGACAGGAGGGTGGTGTTTACCCAAGGAACTGAGGCACATATCAATGGAGCCACTCAAGTTCACACAGCTAGCCAGCTCCGGTCTATTGCCAAGATTCAAGATTCAAACTCAGGTTGGCCTAACTTCAAACCTACATTCTTGAGTCTTGTTAGACTGGTCATAGGACATGATGAAAGAGGGGAAGAGGCAAAACCAGTGTCAGGTAAGCTAATGGCCACCCAGCACTAAGGCTCCCAGGTGACGGCGGGTCAACTTTCAAAATAGATTTTAGTTATGCTCAGAGAAACAAGAAAGAGGCCCCCTGCCTGGGACAGATGGTGAAATGGAACCGATGAAAACACAGAGCTGCTGAGCTCTCGTTTGGCTTCTATTCTACCAGGGATCATGGTCTTCAAAGCATGAAGGGTAGAGCCAATGTGAGCCAGAGGAAGGCTGCATTAATTGGACTTTGGGTCAGAAGACCTGGGGTTTGCCCTGACCAGCTGCTGTAATGGAGAGAACTACACTCACCCTCTGAGACTGTGTCCTTGCCTCTGAGATGATAACAATAAGCACACAGGTTGTTCTGAAGGTCAAACAAGATTCTCGAGGATTGATAGATAACACGGATCTAGCACTGAGTTTTCATGTTTTGTGGGAGGGATCATGCGACTTTGAACAAATTATATCCCAGAGGATGAGAAAAGTATACAGAAGACACTGGTGAATGTATGATGTGCTCTAAGGGGTGTGGGGAACAGCAGAAGCACCTGGGGACTAAGGAGAAGAAACCGTAGTCCTGAGTTCCAAAAAGCAGAAGGTACAGTGTGCCTGGGTGGCTCAGTTGGTTAAGAGTTCAACTCTTGGTTTATGCTCAGCTCATGATCTCATGAGACCAAGCCCTGCATCAGGCTCTGCACTGACAGCATAGAGTCTGCTTGGGACTCTCTTCTCTCTCTCTCTCTCTCTCTCTCTCTCTCTCTGCCCCTCCCCCAGCTTGCACTCTCTCCCTTTCAAAATAAATAAATAAACTTACAAAAAAATCAGAAGATATTTCCACAAAATATAGGCCAGTATATCTGATTTTGACCCTGGACAAGGTTCTGGGAGAAACTTTGTCAAGTACTCGACAGTACTTTGTCAAGCTAAGTTCTCCATCAAGGAAAGTCAAGATTACAACGGAGGGGGGCGCCTGGGTGGCTCAGTCGGTTAAGCGGCCGACTTCGGCTCAGGTCACGATCTCACAGTCTGTGAGTTCGAGCCCCGCGTCGGGCTCTGTGCTGACAGCTCAGAGCCTGGAGCCTGTTTCAGATTCTGTGTTTCCCTCTCTCTCTGCCCCTCCCCTGTTCAAGCTCTGTCTCTCTCTGTCTCAAAAATAAATAAATGTTAAAAAAAAATTTTTTTTAAAAAGATTACAATGGAGGGAAACAAAAAGACTGTCACCAGGAGATGGGAGTGGAGTTGTGACTGAAGATACCCCTTTGCCAAGACAAATCCCTCTGTCACGTTCACCTCTAATTTCTACAAATACTTTATTGTTTGATATTTAATAAATCCATCTCTTGGGAAAGCCTTGATTCACCTGAGGAACTCTTACCAGTTAATAAAACAGTTATAAAAACAGTTATAAAACTGTTATTACCAGTTATAGAAACAGGACTGTTTTTATATTGCAAGATTAATGATAAAAGTAAAGGGAGGGAAACGTGTGTTTCCAGGGCCTCAGAAATTTTAAGCTGGGAGCAAATTCTCACTGGCTTTAGTTTGAAGGGACCCCCATTTACGGGGGACCCCTGTTCGGGTAAGCATTTCCTCTGTTAGCATCTGACTCCCTCATCCCCAGCCTCATTTCCCCCTCAAACTGCATTTCAGGCTTTCAAGTTCTTCTATTTCCGGTTGGGCCATTCTGGAACAATGGCCTATTACCCACCCCACCCCCACGTCCATGACCGTGACTGGCCCGTCTCTGCTCCCATCTGAAGCCACACCCTCCCCAAGCATGCAACACTCCAGTCCCTCACAAGTTCAAGGACATCCCTTCTGACCCAACGCCTCCTCTCTTGCGTGGTCACCTTCCCACCCAGTGATGAACTCTGTCGCGTCTTCCTCATCCTTCACACAAACATGCTTCCATTCCACACCCTTTTCAACTGTCTCGGCCCCACGTCGGTGATCCCTTCCGAGCCTCACAGAAAAGATGTCTCTACTTACTGTTTTTATTGCTTCACTGTCCTCCCTCTGTCTTCAACCCAGTAGAATCATGTTTCGACCTACCATGTCATGGAAGTGTCTTTTTTTTTAACCATTGCCCACTATTTCCACATCCCCAAGACCAGAAGGTCAATCTGTCCTCCATTGCCAAACCGATTAACCAGGCCAAACGGGTGAACCTCCGTAACCACGAGCAGTGTGCCATGTGGTTGATCACTCCTTCACTAGAACGATGCCTCTCTAGACATGAGACGCGACCTCCCAACATCGGGACCCCAAAGTTCTGTCTTCATCAACCTTCTTCTCCATCTACGCTCTTTTTCTGGGTATCCACACTGGGTTGAAGAGAGTCCCCATGTGTCTACCTGGAACCTGCAAATGTGGCCTTACTTGGAAATAAGGTCTTTGCAGATGCAGTCAAGTTAAGATGAGGTTATACACAAGTAGGGTGGGCCCTAATCCAGTGTCTGGTGTCCTCATAAGGAGAGGGAAATGGGGACACAGACACAAGGAAGAATGCCATCTGGTAGCAACGGCAGTCCAGTGGTAATTACCAGTGATAATGTAGCTAGCTGCAAGCCAAGGAATTTTGATGACGCGGAACATTGGCCAGAAACTGGAAGAGGCCAGGAAGGATTGTGCTGTAGACCTTTCAGGGGGAGCACGGCCCTGCGGACACATTGATTTCAGATTCTGACCTCCAGAACTGTAACTGAATACATTTCTGTTGTCTGAGGCCCTCCAGTTTGTGGCACTTTGTTACAGCAGCCCTAGGGACTAACACAGCAGTCCTCACCAGTGCCTTGACTTTGCCTACCGTCTCCGCGTTGATGATTCTGAAATATCTTACTCCAGTCCTAACCTGGCATGTGAGTCCCATGCAGGACCAGCCGACTATCTGCCTGGAGTCACTTCTTGGATGTCAAAAGGCATCTCAGACTTACCATGGCCAAGAGGGAGCCATGGAATGCCTCCAAATGTGCTCTCCACAAGGCTTCTCCCTTCCCAGTAAATGAAACCCACGTAATTTCTCAGCCAGAACGTACCAAGTTCTCTCCTATCTTAACTCTACCACCTTGAATGCTAAAAGCCAGGTTTATTAAAATTATCCCTCAAGGGAACCATCTCCTTCCTGTTGACCATCACCCTTCACCTGGACCATCAAAAGTTCTCCACATTTATTTGTTCACCGATGGACAAAGTCCGTTATAAACAGATACGACAGAATGGGGACTTACTCTCTGAATATACAGTTCCATTTGAAGAATGAGAAGGAAAAGACCTCTGCTTACACAGGGTTTTCCCTGGCCCTTGACCTTCAGAAAGAAGTGCCTCCTCTGAGAGCCTCCAACACCAACAAGAGAAAATCCAGGACCCCTACGCAGTCAAGGGCATCACTGCCTCATCTGGTGGCCAGCTCTGCCCACGGCACGTCTAGCCCATCCCTCGCCCAAGCATTAGGGATAGATGTAGAATCTCTCAACAAAGTTAACTCTCCCTCCGCGAACAGACCCCCCTCTCCTGGGTCCCTACCTAGAATTTACAGGGTGCTTAATGTTTACACAGTGTCCTGTTCTCATTTACGGAAGGCAGAGCAAACACACGCGTGGAGATACAAATATTGCATCAGGAAACCTTGGATTCATTCCCAGCTTCTGGCTTATGTGGTTTTCGTAAAGGTCATCTGAGTTTTCGAGGCGCATGGAGTAAAACTTGCCCTCGCTCCACTACACGGGCAGGTCGTAAAACCAAACGAGGCTGTTTGTGAAACGCCTCAGGTACTTACAGTCGTGGGACGCGCTCTTAGTTCCCGGTGTCGTCTCGCCCAAGATGTCAGCAGCACTAAACCCACCTTCTAGAAAATTACGGCAACCAAAATTTGAGGTCAGCCTGGAGTGTCCATGGACGTCGCGCCTGGTAAGCGTGGGGCCTTCTTTTGTATTGATCAGGAAGACTCGTGAGGGTAAATGGGGCCTCAGGTGCTCCTTACTCTGGCAAACCACGGTCAGCTGTCCACACTCAGGTACTGACACAATCTTGTTTATTTTTCTGAACAAGTGTCCCTGGGTCCCTTCCTTTTCATTTCACACCAGTGTTCTTCCCTTTGCCACTACCTGGGCCTTTGATGTTGTCTCTCAACAGGTCTCCTAAATGCGACCTATTCCTTCTACACGTTCTGCCTGTTACCAGGTTAATAATCGCAAAACGTGGGGCGCCTGGGTGGCTCAGTCGGTTAAGCGTCTGACTCTTGATCTCAGTTCAGGTCATGATCTCGGGGTCATGAGTTCAAGCAAGTTCCACACTCAAGCCCTCCGCACCCAGCATGGAGCCTGCTTAAAAAAAAAAATCCCCAAACATTTCTTGGTGTGCTCCTCCCTGCTCTAAAACTTTCTATGGCTCCCTATCGCTTAAAGAATAAAATCCAAACTCCTGAGGGAGGACCATAATTGGAAAGAAGGTGGCCTCCCTGCTACATCATTTTCTGTTTTTCCCTCTTGGACACCACTCTACCTTTTACACACCTGCGCCCCCTGTGTTACCCTTCTCCCCTCCTCTCGATGGCCCTCCTCAGCTCCACCTGGATGATAGTGGTCCCATCTACACCCGAAGGGCCCGCCAAAGGGCGGCCACCTCCAGTCTCAGCTCTGAAAACACCTGAGTCCCTACAGCTCCTTTCACACTTGGCCAGGCACTGCCTCAGTTGTGTGTGTGCACCTGTCTGCGTGCATGTGCGTGCACAGGCGTTTTCTCTCCACCAAGATTATAACTTTTTATTTATTTATTTATTTATTTATTTTTTAACATGTATTTATTTTTGAGAGAGACAGACAGCATGTGAGTGGGGAAGGAGCAGAGAGAGAGAGAGAGAGAGGGAGACACAGAATCTGAAGCAGGCTCCAGGCTCCGAGCTGTCACCACCAAGCCCGACACAGGTCTCGAACCCACAAACCATGAGATCGTGACCTGAGCTGAAGTCAGACACTTAACCCACTGAGCCCCAGGTGCCTCAAGGGTATAACTTTTTAAAAGGAGACCTGGTGCCTCATGCAGAATTTCATCAATTCTGAGATACAGCTCTTTTGGAATTGTAACAACTCTGAAATTGGGATACAGCTTAAAATTGATACACGTCATGGTTTAATTGTCAGCGTGTTTCTTCCTTGGAAGAAAAGAAAATAACGGTGTGCCATACAATCGACTACGTCTGAAGTTCAATGAAAAGAGATGCTTTTTTAGATTCCCTGCAGCTCCCAACACAGGTCTTGCACGCCGAAGGTGGTTTTTAAAAGGCTTACTGATTGTTTGATGGATGGATGTGCCTCCAGACGACCAGCACAGAAGCTGCTCCGAGAAAGATGGGAGCCCCATGTCACATACATAGTTCCTTCCAATCCCTTCCATTCCTCCAGGAGAAAAAAAAAAAAAAAATCACCTGCTCAAATGGGAGAGATGAAGCGGGAAGGAGAGTGTTATGGGTTGATTTGTGTCCCGCCCCCCAAAATATGCGCTGAAATCCTTACCCCTAGTGGCTCGGATTATGACAGTATTTGGAAATAGGGTCATTGTAGATGTAACGAGTTAAGATGAAGTTATCCTGCAGTAGGGTGGGCCCCAGGTCCCATATGACTGGTGTCCTTATAGGAGGATGGCCCTGTGAAAACACAGGCACGCAGGGAGAACACCGTGTGAGGACAGAAGACTGGGGTAATGCATCTATGAGCCAAAGGATGCCCAAGATTTCTGGCCGAGCACCAGCAGCTGGAAAGAGACAAGGAAGGATTCTTCCATACGTTCCATACATTCAGAGACAGCATAGCCCTGCTGACACGTGGATTTTAGACCTCTAGGCTTCGCAACTATGAAACAATATTTCTGTTATTTTCAGCCACCCAGTTCATGGTGCTTTGCTACAGGAGGCCCTAGGAAACTAATACAGAGAGGTATAGGAAAGCGTAATGCCTTAAAATACCCTTTCCCACAAGTCATGAACAAACAAAAATGACTAGAGTTACAGAGAGGGAGAGAGAATCCTAAGCAGGCTCCACACTGTCAGCGTGGAGCCTGACACGGAGCTTGAACTCACGAACAGTGAGATCAGGACCTGAGCCGAAATCAAGAGTCAGATGCTTAACCAACTGAGCCACCCAGGTGCCCCCAAACAAGTGAAGTTGTAAAGCTGGGGATTATTATAGTAAGGAAGTTTTTGAATAAAACGTCGTTGGGGGGGGGAAGTAAGAGCTCTGAATTTAGGACCAGGTTCAAATGCTAGCTTCCCCACTCACTGTTGTGTGACTTAAAGCCAATTAGTTAACCTCCCTGGGAGTTCAGCCTTCTCGACCATAAAAAGGAGACAGCAGGAGAATTCCTGGGAGATTCACAGGAGGGCTTGCAGCATTGTCTTGGGATCTTCCCAATTCCCCAAATGAAAATAGAACGACTAGATAGAAAAACCAAAAACTCATGCACAACAGGTACAAGATAATCAGCTGTCAGGACATCTCTATTAACTCCAAAATAAAAGCAGGCAGGCGAACCGATACAGCCATGACACCTACATGGCATTGGCATCTGTGCACGAGAACTCAGGGGGGTCACGGGGCAGCTAACAGAACCCGCAGGTGGAAGCTGGTAGAGCCCTTTGTGGATAATGTTTGCTCATCCCAACAGAGAGAGAGAATGGGAGGGTCCTGCAGTGAAACCTCTAAGGGCTGGATCAGCCCAACCCTATAAATGCTTGAAACTGGCCCGCCCTGGTTCCCGTCTTGGATGGGGTCCCACACTGCGGAGAAATTACTTGGAGTAAAATCAAATTGAGGAGAATAGGGATAACAGAAGTGAAGGCAAGAGAACGTCCAGATAACTGAGAACCAAGCCAATAAATGTCATCAAGCAAGCTGCTGCATGAAAACAACAGAAGGGTCTTTGTTAAGCTTGAAAGAAAAAAAAAAATCTATTAGAACCAAGCCCTCTTATAAAATTTCAGAAAACTAACTTCATATAAAAATTAACAGCAGAAAATATCAAGGTCAAGTCGCATACAAAGTAACTATTTAGAAAAAGACGAAGAGAAATGGAATGGCATAGAGTCCACACAAACAAGGAAAGCAGGCTAGAAGACGTGCTCACTGAACAGGGCAAAACTACAACCTACCACGTTCATTTTCTATTGTTGCATGATGAATTGCAGACTTAGTAGCTTAAAACATATTTATCATCTTGCAGTTTCCATGGGCCAGGAGTTCAAGCACAGGTTAGCGGAGTCCTCTGGGGTCTCATGAAGCTGGAATCAAGGTGGCAGCTGGGGCTGTGATCTTACCTGAGGGTTGAGGTCCCTTTTCAAGCTCACTGGTGTTGGCTGGGTTCAATTCCTTGCGATTGTAGAAGTCAGACCGATAGCCGCTAGAGGCCATCTGCTGGCCTGTGACATGGCCCCCTCCACAACAGGGCAGCTTGCAGTTCTAAGACCAACAAGAGAGTATCTCTGCTGCTTTGAATTTCCCTGACTTTTCTGTCTCTGACCTTCAGATTCTCATTTAAACCAGTCTCCTGATTAGGTCAGGCCCACACAGAATGCTCTCCATTTTGATTCACTTAAAGCCAGCTGATTGGGAATCTTAATTACAACTGAAAAATCCTCACATCTATGCCATATAATATAACCCAATCGTGCAAACGATATCCCTTACACTCACAGGTCCTGCCCACAATCAAGGGCAGGGGTGCGTGCACCGGGTGGCTGGACTCTTGGAGGGTATCTTAGAAGATATTTCAGAAAAAGCTAAGAGACAGTAAGAAAATGACACAAGATGAAAAAGAACAGCATCAGTCAAAATCAAAAAAATCTCAGAATTGAGTTGACAAATAAGAAAGAACTAGAAACAGAAGGAACAGATCTTAGAAGACTGAACTAGAAATCCAAGAAAAAACAAACACAACAGATGATGACAAGAAAAGTAGAAGGGAAAAGAAGAGAACATTTCCAAAATCCAAAAATAATGAAGAAAAAGGTGACAGTATTTGAGACTGTAAAAATATGGAAGAGGGAAAAAGAAGATCCAACATATGAAGATAGGAGTCTCTGACATAGAAAAACCAGAACCAAGGAATCAGAACAGGTACTACCAAGGATAATTCAAGAACACATTTCTCAAATAACAAAGATTTAAAACTACACATCGAAAGAGGGGTGCCTGGGTGGCTCAGTTGGTTGGGCATCTGACTTCGGCCCTGATTATGATCTCACTGTTTGTGGGTTCAAGCCCTGCATCAGGCTCTGTGCTGACAGCTCGGAGCCTGGAGCCTGCTTCGGATTCTGTGTCTCCCTCTGTCTCTGCCCCTCCCCCACTCACACCGTGTGTGTGTGTCTCTCTCTCTCTCTCTCTCTCTCTCTCTCTCTCAAAAAAAAAAACATTAAAAAAAAATTTTTTTAAAACTACACATTGAAAGAGAACACATTGTACCTGGGAATATTTACCCATAAAGATCCACACCAAAGCATATTCTAGTAAAATTATAGGACTTTAGGGAAAAAGAGAAAATATACCTTGAGTATCTCAACAAAAAAGAGAAAGTGACTTGTAAAGAATACTGACTTTTCATCAGGCTTTTCAACAGCAATTCTTTATGCCACAAGAGCCACGTATTGGAGCTACGTAAGGAAAGATGGGAACCATGGATTTTAAAACAGTAAAAGACTTTTCAGTACAAAGAGCACACGTTTTGGTGAGCATGACGAACTCAGGAAATTATGGTCCCGTGAGCTCTTCCTGAGCGATCTAGTAGAGAATGAACTTCAGGCAGATAAATGTCTGCAAACATTAACACAATGACAACTGCTAAGCATTAAATATATAGTGACTTGTAAAACTAAAAGGTTAAAAATGAGAGATTATAGTATGAGATGACTGTATGATCTGACAATAAAAATCATAACAAAATGAACCAAATAAATAAGAATAAAGGGAGAATGGGGATAGTATATGCAGACAAACTGGCTAAGTGTTTTCAATAATCATAATTAACGTGCTGGGATTAGTACTGTTGTTCCAAGACTGTAGTATGTATCATGCAGGGTGAAGCAAATGAAAAGTTATGAGATATTTTAATTCTATCCTTCCCCATATCACCGAGAACTAGGAATCTCAGTGTGAAAGAAAGAAGATACAGATGGAACACAGAAGTGGTTAAGTAAAAACCTTTTTGTTGGGGGCACCTGGGTGGCTCAGTCAGTTAAGCGTTTGACTCTTGGTTTCAGCTCAGGTCATGATCTCACAGTTTCGTGAGTTCGAGCCCTGTGTCTGGCTCTGCACTGGCAGATTGTAGCCTGCTTGGGATCCTCTCTCTCCCTCTCTCTCTGCCCCTCCCCTGCTCATGCTATCTCTGTCTCTCTCTAAATAAATAAACTTAAATTAAAAAAAACCAACCTTGTTGTTCTCAACTTGAATTGAAAAATTCTCTATGAACTCAAGATAGATAAATGGTGGATATATAGCTATCTCCCTAAGTAGATACATGTTAATAAATATATGAAGTTTCATATATATGTATATATATATATATATATATGAACAAAAAGTATATCATTTTGGATGTACTATGTATCATTTGGATGTACCATAGATAATGAATTTTGGTCGGTCATTATTTCTACATTTTTTTTCTCTCTCTATATATATACATTTATATTTTTATACATATCCTTAGCCTCTAGATTGTACTCTTAAAATATCATTCTCCATTAAAAGAAACCAGAGATTCTAGGAGAAATGGCTGATTCTGGATTGGAGGTAGGAAATGTTCTAGAAGAGACTGGAACATCTTGAGATACCAAATAGCAAAGAACCACCAAAGACTATTAAGAACATGTCCAAATGGCTCAGGAGTTTCCATTGGCCACAAGGGGGACAATTTGAGACTCAATAAAGACAGGAATTTCAGTAGATTGAAACACATCAAATATGTTTGTCTAAAAATTTATGGTATTTAAATAACAACTAACTGATCACCTTTTGAGAATGACAGGCAACCAATTGATTATCCTGAAAACTGAGTAAACAAAAGAAAAGGAAAAGCATTTACCATCTCTCCTATGTAAACAATACCACTGGACAGCAAAACACCAGATGAAAGGATGGATCCTCTTGTAAATTATTATAGCTATTCTTTTTTATTTTAGAGAGAGAGATAGAGCACAAGAAGGGGAGAGGGACAGAGAGAGAGAGAGAGAGAGAGAGAGAGAGAGAATCTTAAGCAGGCTCCACACTCAGCTTGGAGCCCGATGCGAAACTCGAACCCACGAACTTGGGATCATGACCTGAGCCAAAGTCAAGCGTCAGACGTTCATCTGACTGAGCCACCCAGGCGCCCAACTAATAAAATGTTTTAAACTGCAGAACTTGAATACCACCAGCTTGCAACTCCAAATGAATTAGCTAATGGAGCTGAGACTGTCTCTCTCTCTTTCAAAACAAATTAACATCAAAATAAATAAACATTAAAAAAAAGAAATGGATGGAGAATGGGTTGGTTTCCAATGGCTGCTGTAACAAATTATGATAAACATGGTGGCTTACAACAACACAAAGTTATTATCTAACTGTTCTGGATGTTAGAAGTCTATTCTAACATCCACCTATATGAGTTCTGAGGGGGCTAAAGTCAAGATGTTGGCAAGGCCGCGCGCCCCCTAGAGGCTCAAAGGGAGAAGCTGTCTCCTGCTCTTCCCACCTTCTGGAGCCACCTGCAATCCTGCCTCATGGCCCCTTGGTCTGTAATGAAATGATTGGTGGCTGGGGGCCCCTGGATGGCTTCAGGATGGGAATGGTCACCAGAAAGACCAAGCCATGATTAGAGGGTTGGAACTTTCAGCCCCGCTGCCCCCGTCCCCCACCTCCGGGAACAGGGAGGGGCTGGAGAGTAAATCAATCAATCACCAACAGCCAATGACTTCCTCAATCAGGCCTAGGTAATGAAACTTCCAGAAGAATCTTTAAACAGGGAGATCTGGGAAGCTTCTGAGCTGGACGGGGACATCGGGAACACTCCTAGAGAGGGCATGGGGGCTCTGTGTGCCCACCCCCCACCCATACATCTTGCCCTACGCACCTCTCTCCTTTCCATTAGGCTGTTCCTAAGTTGGAGCCTTTATAATAAATTGCTACATGTATGTAAAGTATTTTGCTGAGTTCTTTGAGCCATTCTAGCAAATTATTAAACCCAAGGAGGGGGTTGTGGGAAATTTATAGCTGGTCGGTCGGAGGAGCGGGGGCCACCTGGGCCTGTGACTTGTGTCTGAGGCGGGGCAGTCTTGGGGGGCTCAGCCCTTGACCTGTGTGGTCTGCGCTAACTCTGAGCAGTTAGTGTCAGAATTGAATCGAGTTGTAGAACAGCCAGCTGGTGTCTGGGAAGTGGAGAATTCGTTGGTGCGGAAAGGACCCACACATTTGGTGTCGGAAGTGTTCTGTGGGTAGAAACAGATCCCAGCATACGCCTAGTTCGGAAGGCCTGGCTTTTGCTCTGAGGCGAGCATTGGTTGCTACCATCAAGGCCCAGCATCAGGAAGATGTGGCCATGCCCTCGCAGCCATGCGGGACATCTAGGGTCTCTCTCGCAGGGTGCCTGCCCACTGGAACTTCTGGCACGGACGACCAGAGCAGGAAGAATCTTCCCTCTTGTCAGCTGGCTCCCCCAGGGGAGGGGAGGTAGGAGGAGCTGGGCTCACCCGTCTGGCTGGTAACCTACTTCCTTTGTCGGGAGAAAGAGGGATATGGCAAAAGGCCACCGTGCTTAAGGAGAATCCCTCCTCACAAAACCCGGAGGAACGGTGAAGAAGTGAGCCTCACTACCAGACAACACCTGCATCACAGGGCTGACGCGATCAAGTACAATGACTCGTTGAAAGTGCTTCCAACCACCTAGAACGAGGTCACTGTCAAGACACCTTATAAAATGTTATTTACCAAACATCGTCTGGTGGCTGTATGTGGAACCGGCCTCTCTGTGCCCTGCCTCCCAAGCTCTGCCTCACGAGTGCGGGAGGAAACGTCGACAGAGGGCCAGGTCGAGCCCAGACACCCGTCCTTGACTTCCTAGCACATGCCAGCGCCCGTGGGCCGCCCATCATTCCATCGAGAACAGCGTAAACATTAGACAGTTTGTAATTATACTTAGAACAAATCTTCCCCTCACTGGCGTGGCTTAAACTCCCCGGGACATCCCAAAATAAGCCTGTTCCCCGCTCCCTCGGGTGGGTGCCCAAGCAAGAGGGAATTCGCAGATTTTCTCCTAGCCACCACTCTGCTCTTTGCGAAGGAGCGAAGTAACAATCTGATTTTTCAAAATGGGGAATTATAACCACCCTTGCCGGTGGGTGGTGTCGTCAGGCAGCAGATGCAATGCCGGCGAGAGCCCTGTCGGCCCGTCTTCCTCCGTCCCTCCTCCTCCTTCCTTCCCACCCTCTCTCTTCCTTTCATCCTGCTACAGGGTAGTACTAATCATCATAACTAACAGCTTGGGTGTTTTCTATGCAGCAGACGCTGTTGTGGTTTTTTTTTTTTTTAATGCTTATTTCTTTATTTTGAGAGAGAGAGAGAGAGAGTGTGCACGTGCACGCTCAGGTGAGGGGCAGACACAGAGAGGGAGAGAGAGAATCCCAAGCAGGCTCCAGGCTGTCCGTGCAGAGCCAGATGCGGGGCTTGATCCCACAAGCCATGACATCGTGACCTGAGCAGAAATCCAGAGTGAGACGCTTAACCGGCTGAGCCCTGCCAGGCGCCCCGACACTCTTGTGTTTTATACGAATTAATTCACTTATTCCTCATCCCAGGCCTAGGAGGTAGGCACTATAATTACCTCTGCTTTATAAACGAGACACCAGGAAACTTGGCCAGGTCACAAGATGAGTTACATAGTCGAGCTAAGATTCAAGCCCAAGCTCTGTAACTTTGGCTCCAGACCCTGTGGGTTTCACTGCCGTCCTCGGCTGCCTCTAGTCTTGGTACAATCGAGATTTAGGGCTGGGTCTCGGAGAGGTGAAATGAGGGCCTCAGGGCCCTACTTTCACCGGAAGCCTTAATAACCAGGATGAGGGAATGCTTGCTGAGGTCCAGCCCAGCTAACAGAAAATTCTCTGCACCTGATTAGAAAACCGGTCAAAGCAACCATTATAGAGTATTATTTCCCTTTATTTTTTTTTATAAAAATTTTTTAATGTTTATTTTTGACAGAGAGAGAGAGTGACAGAATCGGAAGCAGCCTCCAGGCTCCGAGCTGTCAGCACAGAGCTCGATGCGGGGCATGAACCCATGAACTGTGGGATCATGACCTGAGCCGAAGTCGGACGCTTAACCGACTGAGCCACCCAGGAGCCTCTTGTTTTCCTTTATCTCCCCACTGTTCTTTGCACGTGAAGATTTTAGGGGACCCTTCTGGAGAGCGGCTGACCAAGGTCTGGCGCAGAATCTCTTCCCCCGCTCCCCACCATCGTACCTAACGCAGACTGCCCTTTGGTGTGTGAGGCCATGTGTCACACACCCAGTGCTCTCTCCTCCAGGCTGAACAGCTTCTGGTCCTTCAACCACTTCTCTGTGGGGCAGCAGGGCAATGCCTCAGCACCTCGCAGCCCACCAGCCCAGCCCGGAGCTCCCCGTGAACTCAGAATGGCTCCCCCTAGACCTGCTCCGCTCTGGGCACGGGCCCTCCCATCTGGACTTACCAGTTTGATGTCCTAGGCCCTTGTGAACACGGGCTCAGCTCACAGATGCCCAGAGCGGCCCTCAACCTGCAGTGACTGTGGTGGATGGACACACGCCCCAGCCTCCCCTCCTTCAGGTGAAGGGTTCTGGAAGGTTCTCTTGGCTTCTCAGAAGTTTTATCAGAACCAGGTATCATTCTTGGCAGTGACCTTGATAGCATGCCCTCGTGTTGGTTTTTCTTCTTTTTCTGGGACTTCTTCCTGTTTTCTCAGTCCTGCTTCTAAAGATCGACTCTCAAAGAAATTACTTGGATGCAAGTTCTTTGTCTCGAGCTCTGTTTTTGAAGGAAGCCACACTGAGACTACCAGGGTCCAGACAGCCCCCCGCCTTACATTTCCTCTCAGAAAGCCCCCTACAAAATGTGCTAGAGAGATGTGGGGATGGGGGCAGAGTTGTCGTGGTCTTGGGGTAAAGAGGAGCGGTGGTGTGGCCAGTTAGAGGTCCCAGGAGCCTCTCTTACGGCCAGAATGCGGGCTGAGAGCAAATGCCAGGAATGCACTGAGGGTATGTCTTGGGGGGGGTGTGGGGGGTGGGCAGCGGGCCTTCAGATTGTGCCTGAGACAGCTGATGACCTTATAGGCCCTACCCATGTACTGGGGTGGCTGTGCTGGACACAAGGGGGGCACCAACTACTGTCTGAGGTCCTAACGGTCAGCCGGCCTGAATTTCAGAATTGCCAGCCTCTAACATCACATGGGATTCCTTAAAATATCTATCTATCTATCTATCTATCATCTCTATATCTCTATACCTATACTTATATCTATATCATTTATATCTCTATTTATACCTTTATCTATATCTATACCTATACCTATGTCTATATCTGTATCTATATCTATCTCTATATCTATATATGTCATCTATCTATATCAGTCCGGGGACTGACTATATCTAGTCAGTCTGGGGAACCCTGACCCGTACAGGCGTGCTGATTTTTATTAACCTGCTTTCTGCTTGTATTAATTTGGAGGAGGGGGTAAAGGAGTGGGTATGTGGGATCAGTCCCGAGCCTCACCTTGTGTTGGATGACTTCCTAAATATTATGGGGAATAAGCTGGCCAATTACGACAGGTTGAACTTGAATTTTTCTGCATCAGAGTTCAGGTCTTGACAAAGATTTCCTGACGTCAGGCCTCATGACCTGTGGCTCTTACTGGCTGAATTTGGGACAGAAACTCAGGGGGTGGAGATCTCCAGGAGCCAGACCCTTGCCTGGACAGACTTATTAAAAAAAAAAAAAAAAAAAAAAAGCTGTCTGGCCCCAACTTTCTCTAGAGAGCAACTACTGAAAATTCTTTTGATTTTTTTAATGTGTATTTATTTTTGAGAGAGAGAGAGAGAGAGACAGAACACAATTGGGGAGGGTCAGGGTGATAGGAAGACACAGAATCCGAAGCAGGCTCCAGGCTCCGAGCCATCAGCACGGAGCCCGACGCGGGGGCTCCAACGCATGAACTGTGAGATCGTGACCTGAGCCGAAGTCGGACGCTTAACCGGCTGAGCCCCCCCAGGCGCCCCCTGAAAGTTGTTTTAAAATGGATTCTTTAGGGGGCGCCTGGGGGGACTCAGTCGGTTGAGCATCTGACTCTTGATTTCAGCTCAGGTCATGATTCCGGGGTTGTGAGATCGAGCACCCAGTACGGAGCCTGCTTGGCATTCTTTGTCTCCCTCTGCCCCTCCCCCGCTTTCCCGTACTCTGTCTGTGAAAAAACCAAATCCAAACCGGATTGTTTGGTATTTGGCTCCACATCACATATCTCTGTGGGCCTTTCAAGGTTAAGAGCCCCTAACCTTGAATGATTATTATTCAAGGTTAAGAGCCCCTAACCTTGAATGATTATGTTATGATTTCATAACCGATTCAGTCCAAAAGGGTGAATGCTCAGTCATTGGTGAAAGGCCATTATCTAAATGACAGTCCAGTCCTTACAGCTGATACAGCAGTTTTCCCTGAAGCAGATTTGAAATGCTCGAGGCAATTTGCAGGAAATGTGTTTTTCACGTTCTTTCTGAACTTGTTGCCTTTTTGCAGGTACCACTTGCTACCTGCTGTAGAACTTGCCCTGAGAAGGCCCCTGGGAGACGATCTGTAGGATCCCATAGCGGCACAAAGCAGGTGGCAGGGCGCGTGGGGGGGAAGCCCCTCCCCCCAGAAGTGTTCAGTGTCCTTGAACATGGAGGCTTCACACTGGAGGTTCGGGCTTTACCAAAACGCAAACCCTTCGAGGTCGAGGTCTGCTGTTCACAAAGAGCCGATAACGGCTACCCAGCGGTCCTTCCTTTTTTTTTTTCTCTTCATAGAAGACAGGGAATACTTTATTCAAACCCATCAGAGAAACAGACGGCTTGGGTCTATAACAAAGCATCATTTTTTTTCTTAAGGTTATTTTATTTATTTTGGGAGAGAGAGAGTGGGGGAGGGGCAGAGAGAGGGGCAGAGAGAGAATCCCAGGCGGGCTCCGTGCGCTCAGCACACAGCCCGACGCGGGGCTCCGTCTCTCAAGCCGTGAGATCATGCCCTGAGCCGAAATCAAGAGCCCGACGCTCAAATGCCTCAGCCACCCAGGCGCCCCAAGGTATTGTGTTTTTAAAAATAGGCCAGTAATTGTATAGGAGAGTATACACTTCTACGTACAAATGAACTGATCAGAGCACAACTTTTCAATATTTAAAACAGAATAAGCTTTCCTGTAAAAGCAGCACCTTTGTGACATCTTTAACGGTAGTGCTCCTCTCCTCCTTCCTCACCCTCTCCTGCCACAGAATCCACACCAACCTCCTCAGAATCCTTCTCGAGGGCGGCCGTGTTCTCATGGGCCTCTTCCTCCGTGCCCCTACCCACATACCAGTGGACAAGGGCGTGCCTGGCATATATCGGGTCAAACTTGTGGTCTAGGTGAGCCCAGGTCTCGGGGATGGCCGTGGTGCTCTCAGCATACACACAGCTCGCTGCACCTTGGTCGGGTCTCCAGCAGGTAGCACGCTGGGAGGCAGGTTACTGATGGCAACTCTGAAGCCAGCCGGGCACCAGTCCCCAAACTGGACGGTACTTTTGGTCTCGATGGCAGCAATGGCGGCACTGACGTCTTTGGGAAGCATAGGACCACTGTACGACGGGCAGCAAGCCATGTATTTGCCACGGCGAGGGTCACGTCTCACCGTCTGGTTCGCGGACTTAAAGGATGCATCGATGATCTCTGCTACGGGATGCTGTTCACAGTAGGCCCTCTCAGCGGAGATGACAGGAGTATAGGTGGCCACGGGGACGTGGATGCGGGGGCAGGGCACCAGATCGGTCCGGAATTCTCTCGGATCAACACTCAGGGCTCCATCAAATCCGAGGGAAGCAGCGACGGAGGACACAATTTGACTCATCCACCTGTTCAGGTTAGTAGTCCAGGTTGGGTGTTCGGTACTGAGGTTTCCACGACAGATGTCATAGATGGCCTCGTCGTCTACCAAGAAGGCACAATCAGAGTGCTCGCTCCAGGGTGGTGTGGGTAGTGAGGATGGAGTTGTAGGGCTCAACTACAGCCCTGGAAACCTTGGGGGCTGCGTAAGTGGAGAGCTCCAGCTCGGGCTTCTCACCATAATCGACAGAGGGACGATGCACCGGCAGGGAGGTGATCCTGGAGACAGGTCCCCCTCCAAAGCTGTGGGAAACCAAGAAGCCCTGAAGACCCGTGCGCTGGCGGGCCAGTTTCTGAATTCGGTCCAAGACAAGGCCAGTGATCTCCTTGCCAATGGTGTAGGGCCCTGGGGCATGGTTATTAGCGGCAGCTTTCTCGCCGGTGAGGAGCTTCTAGGGCAGAAGACCTGATGGGGGCTGCCGGTGTGAACTTCATCCACGTCTCCGGGTCCCAGGTCACCAAAAGCTGGCCTGCGCACGTGTACTCTTCTCACTGAAGAAGTTGTTGAAGGAGCCATCTCCTCCCCCAAGGGTCTTGTCATTGGCACCTGACCCTTGGGCTGGATGCTATGTTCCAGGCAACAGGGCTCCCAGCGGCCGTCGCGGACCTGGACACCAGCCTGGCCAACGTGGGCGGCAATGCGCTCACACGATTGCTGCTCTGTGGCTGCCCACCTCCGGAGATTACTTTTCATGGAAGAGACGAGTGTTGAGTTCCCGCCAGGATGTCTATCTCATCTTGCCGGGATCCAGAGGCTCTATGTTCTCTCCTTCCTCCCCGATCCCACAACCTGCTGTGGAAGGAACTGGAAAAGCAGCGCCAGCCCGCGGAAGCAGTTTACCGATAGTAGCCCGTGTAACGGCCACCACGTTATTATAGAAAATACATCAATAACCATTCAGGATTCAAAGTGTTACTTACAATCATCGTATATGACATGATCACTAGGGGTCTCGCGGATCTGCAGGCTTCCTGTTGTCTCACTACATCTTTTTTTTTTTTTATGATTACACTATGTAATATGTGCAATTAAAGAAATTCTCTCATTACCGCCCCCCCCCCCCAACCATGAATAAGTTTTCTCTTATGTTTTTTCTTCTGGAGGAGCTTTACAGGTACACATCCCAAATCTTAAAATCCTGTGTGTGTGAGGGTGGGGGGCGGGAGTGATAGGATTTGCTTCTGTTCATTTGACATGGTCGTTTGGGAATTAGTGCTGATTTCCCTGCCCCCCCACCCCCACCCCGGTCCCCCTTTTCCCGGAATGTGACAGCCTCTCCCTTCACTCGGGTTTTCTTCCGGTCTTCCGCCGAGGTCTGTCCTGTCCTTGGTAAAGAGGCTGTGCATTGATTTTTATGAGCCACCTCTTTCTTCCCTTTAATTTTCCAGCCGGTTTTTGTTATTATATCAGAAAAGCACTAAGCCCAGAGTATTTCTTTTCCAGGCAGCCACCGTATGGAATTGCCGTTCTAGTTCTAAGTGTTTTCCAGTCGATTCTAATTGGTTTTCTAGGTGGGTAGTTATATCATCAAACACTTTCTTGTCTCCTTGTCAATATTTATAATTCTCGGTCCATTCAGAATTTAATGAGAATACCTCTCTTGTTCCAATGATTCTGTGACGTATTTTTTATTACGTTAAGGAAATAACATTTGATTACAGTTTTCTATGGAATTTTTTTTTTTTTTTTGATTCTGGGAAGAATGCTGGATTTTCTTCAGATAAAGACTCTGTAGTCAGCCGCTGGGGTCGGGTCCCACCGAGCGAGTGGAATGTGTAATGCTGTGTAGCAGGAAGACAAATCGGATATCGGTGCATATCCGTCTTTAAACGTCCAGAAAACTTCAATAGTTCACGGGGACAATAGGACGGTGTATTTGATGTTAGATTATTCCAGATAACCCAGACTGTTCCGGGTGGAACAGTCAACCACCCTTTGCTCTCCCGTCTATCTGCCCTCCCTGCCTGCCCTCACTGTGGGGACGACATGGCCCAGGCCCCCAAGAACCCCCGCCCACCTCTACCCCGCTAATGGATGCGCTGGAAGAAAAGAAGGGAGGGGGAGGAAGCGGGGGGGTCCAGCGTGTTTCTCTGCCTTCTGGGGTATCCCTGGAAGAAGGGATACCCACTCCCACTGCATAGCGCTCCTTTGATGGCCAAGCGGCAGTCAGATGACCCTGGTCTGGGGGCTTTCGCTAAAACCGCCTTAAACCACCTCTCCGGCCATCGGAGCCCCAGCTCTAAGGGCCGCAGCAGCAGGGCCGGCTTCGTGGGCGTCCGCCCGCAGCCGCGTGGCCGCAATCCGTGCAGGGGACCCTGACCAATGCAGGACCACCGCAGTCATGCGTGGCTGCTGGGGACACGGTCGCCGTCCAGCCTGAGTCCCCATGTAGGCGTCCGGCCTTCTTATGCACGCATCTCTGCTGTGTGTGTGTGTGAGTGAGCAGTCCTGAGTCCTACGTGAGGGCCTCTCCTTCCCGGATCTGCCAGGAGGGGTGGAATCGGCTGCCGTGGAGCCATTCTTCCTATTACAGGCTCACAAGCCCAGGCGAAAGGTTGGCCCGGCGCGTGGAGGGCTTCAGACGGCAAAGCGCGGGGCACAGGGGCTGGTGCCGGAGGCTTCGGAGAGGGCTGGTGGTCCATCCTTGTTGAGACGTGTTGATGAACACGCCAGTTACCTCAATTCTTCCTTTCTCAGCAGCTTAGCCGCTACACTGGAGGCAAAGCCACGTCCAGCTTTTCTCTGGGTCCCAGTCAATTCTTCCACGGTCCCTAACATGGCCTTAGTCTCCAAGGTCTTTCTTCTTCCTGTTTAGCCAGAGGAAGAATAGTGGTTAAGAGCTTGGGATTGAATCCAGTTCTGCCACCTGCCAGCTGTGTAACCTTGAGCAAATTATGGACCCTCTCTGAGCCTTAGTTCTGCCGTCCGTAAAATGGGATGAATAGCAGTACCGACTCGTCCCCTGCTTTAAATCTCTGGCTCCTTGCCCCCCATCAGCCAAACTCCAACAAGTCTTTGATGTGCAGCATAAGGACCCCCTCCCCATCGGCCCACCTCGGCTGTGTCCCAGCCTCACTTAGGTCTCAGCACTGATTTGCATGGCAGTCCTACCGAGGTGAGCAGAGCTCAGGTGGACTTGCCCGGCACCGGTGAGTGGCAGAGCCAGGGACAGCTCAGTGCCCGCAGGACACCAAAGTCCTTCCTCCCCAACCTGCCCCTCACATCGCCCTGTGTTTCCAGAACATTCCATGCTGTTTCATTCCTCTGTCTCCTTGTCTATACACCGTTCTCCTCCCCAGGGCATCCAGAGAATCGTAAGTGAGTTGGGCCACAGCAAGCAGGTGCAGACGAGAGGGGGCGGAGCCAGCAGACAGGAGGCGTGGGGGGCCACGGAGGGGTGCGGTCACAGCTGCATTTCAGAGACTGGTGTGAGCACAACCCCGTGCCCTCCCTTTCCTGAAGGGGGGGGGCGTGGCTTTCCACGTGGGATCCTGACACCAAAACCCACGGCCTCCACGTTTCAGGCAGAGGTTGAAAAGTGCACACAGCGTGTCTGCATCTGATCCGCTGAGGCTCGGCTTGCGCCGTGCGGTTGTCATGGCGACACATAATTGCGGCGTCACTGGCGACGGGAGTAAGTGCCCGATCGCTGACCACGGAGCCGCACAGCTTGTGCTTCTTCCACCGCAAAGGATCTCCTTCGGGACGGCTACCTCGGCGACAAAGCACTTCCGGCCGACTGTGTCTTCCCGACTGGGGCCCTGGGAAGGGTGTGGGGGGTCCGGCTCAGCGAGGGCTGAGCCTGGGTCCCTGCCCCCCGCGCCTTGATTTCACAGCCCCCCGCCTCACCCTACCCCTGGTTCGGCCTCTCCAGGGCTGTGGCCCGCTCCGAGAGCAGAGCGCCGAGGAAATCGATCCTAGGATTTCCTGAGTCCTAGTGCTTATCCCGACTATTATGACTGTGATTAAAGACGATCCTGCCCCGGAGGCTCAGCGCCAGTCTCCCCTGAGCATCACTCCCAGCACCAAATATCCCTGATGATTCTTGTGGAACCGAATGAAGCCTTCTCTTCCCTTCACCGCCCCCTACAGCTCCTGGCCTGCATCACATTTATCGTTTATTCATTCAACAAACGCTAGCGACTATGCACCGAGCACCAGGCACTGTACTAGACTATAGAACACTGAGCCAAACAGACGAACATCTCTGCCCTCATGGGGCTTGAAACCTCACGTGGGAGCAGACAATAAACACAACATGTTAAGTAAATTATGCATTAGGAGGTATTAGGAGGTGACCTGTGCCAAAGAGATAAACGAGCAAAGAAGGGAGATGCCGGGGAAGGGGATTTCAATTTGTACTTTTATGTTTTTAATTTTTTAATGTTTATTTTTGAGAGAGGGAGAGCACATCAGCAGGGGAGGGGCAGAGACAGAGAGAGAGACAGAGACAGAGAGACAGAGAATCCAAAGCAAGATCCAGGCTCTGAGCCGTCAGCACAGATGCAGACGCAGAGCCGGACGCAGGGCTTGAACTCACAAACCATGAGATCGTGACCTGAGCAGAAGTCAGACGCTTAACTGACTGAACCACCCAGGCGCCCCAAGGGATTTCAATCTTTAAAAAAAATTTTTTTTTTTTAACATTTATTTTTGAGACAGAGAGAGACAGAGCATGAACGGGGGAGGGGCAGAGAGAGAGGGAGACACAGGATCGGAAGCAGGCTCCAGGCTCTGAGCCATCAGCCCAGAGCCCGATGCGGGGCTCGACCCACGGACCGCGAGATCGTGACCTGAGCTGAAGTCGGACGCTTAACCGACTGAGCCACCCAGGTGCCCCGGGATTTCAATCTTTAAAAGAGTGGTCTGTGAGGGACTCACTGACAAGTAGTATTTGAGTGGGGAGCTGGAGGAAAGGAGAAAGCAGTTCATCCAGGTATCTAGGAAAAGAATGTTCCAGGCTGAGGGAGTAGCCCCTGCCAAGGCCCTGAGGTAGGAGGGAGTGTGGCGTGTTACCGCAACAGCTAGGAGAACAGCTGGCTGGAGCGGGGACAAGGAGGGGACTAATGGATTGGAGACGTTGTGGGTCATTGTGGGCTCACGGGCTTTCACAAGAGTGAAAGGTAGAGCCTTTGGAGGGACGTTGGTAAAGTGTCACCCTCACTGTGGTCTTGAGAATAGACCGCGGGGGGCAGGGTGGAAGTGGAAACCAGTCACCAGGTGACAGATGATCCAGTTTGGACCGGCCTGGCATGGAGGAGGGGTGGGGGGCAAAGGTTCTAGATGGGAGGGGTGAGCAGAGGTCCTAGATGTACCCGGACGCAGGAGCGCCTGGGTTTGCTGGTGGGACCGGAAGGATGCCTGCAGAAGGCAAGCCATCCGGGGGCTTGCAAGGGCTGGCAAGGCCGTGGAGCGGTGGGGTGGGAGGGCAGGATCCCAGGTCGGGGTGTGTTCAGTTTGAGATGTCACAGAGACACCCCCACGGAGGTGTCGGGTGGGCGTCTGGAGACACCGGGCTGGCGTTCTAGAGAGAGGTCCAGACCAGAGATCCCATCTCCGTGAGGAGATGACTTACAACGCCTGCAGGCTGAGTGAGCACGGCAAGGGGGTGAGTGCACCTGGGGCAGAGAACAGGTCCCAGCACGGAGCCCTGGGCCACCAACCAGAGGAGATCAAGAGGAACCGGCAACAGCCGGCGAGGCAGACGGGCGAGGAGAGCCAGGGAAGGAAGTGCTTCGAGAAAGAGGGAGAGACCAGCTGCTCGCCGCTACTGGAAGATTGCGGGGGGAGGGCGACTGTCCAGCAGGGTCCGCGGTGAGGTGGCCCCGGCCCTTCCGTGGTCTGGAGAGAAAGGGCTGGATGGCTTTTGCAAGGGGGTGGTTGTAGAGCGGGGCAGAGCAGGGTGGGGGGCAGCCGCTGCAGGGGTGTGGGTGGAAAGAGCAGAGCTGCTGGCTGGGGGCAGCCGCAGGAAAGCTCGCTCTTGGCTGCCGGTGCTTCTTGGCAGAGTCAGTTTCACGTCTCCGGATGCCTGGGGAGAACTCCGGGCTACTTGAGTCAGTCTCTGGGGACGAGGCCCCCATTCTTTCGGTTTTAAGTGTCACCAGGTGATTCCATCGTGTAGCCAAGAGGAAGAACCACCGAGGGAGGGAAAGACACACTGAGCAGCAGGGGAAGACGGGGAACGATGGCTCCTGGCTCCGGGAGAGCGGAGGGGCGGTTTCCAGCGACATGAAATGTCATCTGTGGGCCTCGCCGCTGGAAGGGGCCCGTGGGGGAGGGGGCCTGGCGGAAGTTCCCGTCTGACTGTCCCTTTGTCAGAGGAATGGGAAGAAAGGTTACCCGCTGGAGGGGACAGTCTGAAATGGTCCTGGAGGGGAGCGGGAAGGGGAAGGAGCCTGGGGGGGGGGGGTCTCCTGTGGTCCCAGGCAGTACAGCGTCCCCACCCCAGGCTTGAGGCCAGCAACTCAGAGTGAGACCAGGAGGCCTGGCCACCTGCAGCCCCACGGCCCTGGGCCTCTGCCTTGGGGCCCACAGACCTGCTCAAAGTGCTTGCTGTTCCTTCCGTCCGGTTGAACTCCGCCCTCCACTGCTGCTTGCTCTTGACCGAGCTCTTCAGTGCCCCAGCACCTTCGTCTGTGACACAGTGACGGTGCCCTCCGCCGAAGAGCGTGGGAAAGGCCACAGGTGGGCTGAGAGCACCAGGACAACAGCTGTCCCACCGTGGGCACGTAGTGAACGTCAGCTCCTGTTATAATTCCCGATTAGTCGGGGACTGGCTGCGCCCACCGAAAGAGCCCCTCTCTCATCTTCCGCGCCCCTCCTCGCTTCCTCACATACTCCAGGGAACGTGGCACATACCGGCCACGTGGAAATTACATGGCCCATACACGCCTTTGGCCGGACAATTAACTACTTCCTGAGCGTTGGTCTGGTATAAACTACAAGATCATCGACACGAAGAAGGAGGCAAAAACCAGACGCAGACATCGGTCTGTTTCACCAGTACCTTCCCCTCTCTGGTCCCCCCCCCCGCCACCCCACAATGTACACACTCTGATTCCGAGCTTCACTGCAGAGTTATAAATAAAATGGGCCATTTGTGCTTCCTCTGCTTAGCAGAAAAACATCTGAGATCACGGACAGTAAGAGGCACAACAGAACAGAGTCACTAAAATAAGAGTAAGAAACGTGACCGGACAACCAAGCTGGGGGGCTCTACCAGAGACCCCGGCACCATGGAGAGCCGTGCACTCCCATCTCTGCACTTCCTGAGGTTGGGGGAGTGTACCTACCTTCCCGAAGACGGCATTGCTAACTTTGCAGGCATATATTTGTCTAGATGAACCGTGGGGTGTTTTCCTCCGTGTTTTCGGAAAATGGCACGCCCGTTGGCTCTTTAAGACCCAACTTCCTCTGGGCTGGGTGGGAGGTGGTCACTGGTGAGAGCCGAGAGCCTGGGTGGTTTTGCTCCCTGCAGAAGGCCCAGTGATGGTGAAAAGGGGGGGGGGGGCTTCCTGTCCCTGGGCTAGTTAGCAGTGGCGTCATGGGACGGGGGCATCCAGCCACCCTCATAGCGACAAGGCGGGAAGACTGGGTTTCAGGGCCCCTGCCAGCAAAACTCCAGGATTGTCTGAGGTGGACAACTGTCCTTCGTGACGAGCCCCAGAGACCCCTTTCCCGGGTGACGAGACGACAGGATGGTACAGGGAGGGGCCGGCTTGGCACCATTCAGCCGGGGCTGTGATGTCACTGCAGATTCTGTAATCAGAAGGATCACGCGGGGGCCGAGTCCCACGTCCTCTGCTCGGCTCCTGCTGACTTTGCTTCCTGCCCGTGGGTCTCTGAGATGCCCATCCCAGCAGGCACAGCAGAGGATGATGTCCTCGTGAAGGAACTTGGGTCCTTCAGTTGCACAGGCTTCTCTGACACCCGGGACGCACGGTGATGATGAGCACATTCGTATTTCGAGAGGGCTTCATGGGCTGCGAACTGCTGTTATGGGAGCCACCGAGAACACAGCTGGGCTCGCGCCCAAAGCCACTCTGCCAGATGACAAGGACGTGTCTTGAGATGGTGCTAATTCTCGGGCCTTGACTGCAGACGAACCGCTTTCTGCCTTGATTAAAATGGGAGCTTATGGGTGCTAAATGTGGCTGTCGCTACAGACAAACTGACTTTGATTTACATTTGGAATGGGTCGTCTTGTCCCCTTGCTGTGCACTAACTCACGTGGCAAGATCTGGAATTTAATTTTTTTTTTTTCCTTCTGAGAGCTATTCAAGCACCCGGGGACTCTGAGGCTTGGGTGGGTTCAAATATGGGGGCCCTGCCCAAATCCCCAACAGACGGCATGGCTGGTCCAAGCACAGGGCGTCAGAGTCTCAGAGACGGATCCGAACACAGGAGCCGTCCATCGAGAGTCAGAAGACGGGCATGGCTGGGTCCCAGAGCGCTGCACCCATGTGGTCTGGTCACCTCTCCCGCAGGCCCTCCAGACCTCAGGTAGAGCCTTGCCCTGTGTAGACGCTGAGATGTGAGGTCAGACACTACTTGGTTCTAAAAACAAAAGGGTCGGTCTTCAAAAATATGGTAGAGATAGCCTTCAAGCTATAGGAAGCAGAAGCTGCCCGAGATCCTTTTAGGGAGCAAGGTGAGAAATAAAAATAGATCAAGCAGGGCATTTTATAAATAAGCGCTCAGGGGTTCGGTGCCACCCGCAGACGTGTTAGGAATGCAGAGGGACAGAGGGTGAGGTGAGCAAGTCCCTGGGTGCTCCCGAGGGAAGACTTAGGTGCCCTGATGGGGACAAGGGGAGCTGTGAGTGAGTGGAGGAGAGGAGGAGGGGCGCTCCAGGCAGGAGAGAAGCCAGGATAAAAGTATGGAGGGCAGCAGAGAAAGGTGTGTGTGTGTGTGTGTGTGTGTGTGTGTCCACGTGCCTGTGTGTTAGTTTCTTCCACGGCCGTAACAAAGAGTCACAGACGGGGTGGCTCGTAACAGAAGCTTACTCTCTTGCAGTTCTGGATGCTACAAGTGCGAGATCGGGGTGTCACCGGGGCCATCAGCAGAGCGCAAGAGGCTCTGGGGGGCGGGGGGCAGGTGTGCTCTGTGCCTCCGGCTCAGATTCTGGTGCTGCTGGATGTCCTTGGAGTTCCTTGGCTTCTAGATGCATCCTTCCAACCCGACTCCACCCTGACGCGGCCTTCTGCTTGAGCGCACGTCTTCATGGTGTTTTCCTCTCTGTGCGTCCGTCTCTGTGCCCCCTCTCTTCTCATAAGGACCCAGTCATCTAGATTAGGGGTCCCCTTCATGACCTCACCTTAAGGAACCAAAGACCCTATTTCCAGAGAAGGTCACATTCACAGGTGCCAGGCATGTGGCTTCAGCATCTCTCTCTGGGGGACACAACTCAACCCACATGGCATGCTTATGGGCCCCAGAGGCAAGCCTGCCCACCTCTTGGGGGAAATTCTGCCGGGTAGAACTGGGGCATGGGGCCGGGGGAGAGCTCAGGCAGGTGGGGCTGGAAGTCTGGGAGGGGGCTGATGTCGCAGCAGCCATCCGGGTGGCCGCGTGGGGCTCCTCCCTGGGAATCCACGGCAGTGTTGGTGACGTCAGCGATGGGAGGAGAGGTACCACGGAGGTCATGACCAGCCAGGGGAGAACCCCAATGCGAGCAAGGCCATGCCAACTACGGCAGAGAACTATGCTCCTTTTGAGAAACATGTTGCTGGGAGAGGGGACACTTGACCTTGGAGCACGGACCGTCCACGCACTTGGAGCTGCCTCCTTGCGATCTAGGTCCTGTGGGACCCACCAAGTCACGAAGTTGAACACACCAGCAGCGGTCCATTACGAGAGGGAGATGGTGCATTTGGGACAGAGGCTGAGCAAACCGTAAGACTCCACCAGCGCCCCTTCCCCAGCTGACTCCTATGGCCATGTGGGTAGTGGAGCGTCCTGTCTGACCCGTGTGAGGGGCAGATAGAAAAATCCAAGCTGCCTCGACAGATGGCCATCTGAGTAATCTGAACGTGTTTAGCTGTCGCGTGACCGTCATGACCCAGGACAGCCCTGAATGTCCCAGGAGACAGCTCTTCCCAGTGGGCAGGGCTGTGACCAGTACAGCTGTTCATCCACGCGTGTGGCCGGAGAAGGAGACCGAGGTGAGGATACACACAGGTGCCTGGACAGCGGCCAGTGGTCCGGCGGGCCGGTTAGAGGTCTGCAGGGTCAGGGACAGAAAGGTCTGGGTAGAGGCGTGTGGAAGGACGTATGGGAATGGTGTACGCGAGGTATAAAGGTGTCGGAATCACACGTTATGGCCCCACCAGAGGCCACCCACCGCGCAAAAGGCGCTGAACGGCCAAGCGCGCAAAATGACTCGCTGGTCGATGGCAGCTAGCCTTTGTCACCTTGGGACACCTTGGGACTGGCAAGATGGGTACATGAGTGGCAGAGAAGGAGGCTGTGTGTGGGTCTGACAGGACGGACTGCCATTTATCAAGGACGATCTAGCCGCTGCCACCTCTGAATTTCCAACCAGTCAGCAGCTGAGAACAAGGCTGACCCCAATATGGCGCTCTTCCTGGAGGAGACCATCTGCTCGGTGGCAAGGAGGCCATATTAAGCCCCTTACACCTCGAAAGGGCCAGCGGTTCATCCTCACGTGGACAGATACCTATTCTGGGCGTGGCTTTGTCTTTCCTGCCCACAGAACCTCAGCCATCAGCACCATCTGGGAGCTTATGGGACACCTGGCCAGGCATGGATTCCACATGACATAGCAGCCATCAGAGGGCTCACTTTACAGCTAAGCAGGTGCAGGGGTGCGGCCATGACTGTAGGACGCACTACTGTATCCAGAAGCAGCCAGCCCCACAGAGAGCTGGAGTAGCAGACTGAAGGTGTCCCTGGAGCTCGGAGGTGACAGCACACGGGGCTGGGAAGGAGCACCCCACACGTGCAGTGTGTGCATTATTCGGAGGCCTCTTGGTGGCACTGTGTCTCCCAGAGTTAGAACACGTGGGCACACGGGCCACGGCGTGGAAGCCCAAGTAGCCTCCTTACCATCGCTCCGTGACCCGTGCTTCCTGTCCCCGCGACTCTGGACTCTGTAGAGCTAAAAGTCTGGGTCCCAAAAGGGGACACCCTCTTGCCAGGGGACACAGGCAGGGTCCCATTCAACTACAAGCTACAGCTCTCACCAGGACGCTTTTGGCTCGTGTCCAGGGCCCAGTGGGTGAAGAAGGAAGTCACCCTCTTGGTGGGTAAGTTAACCTTGACCAGCAGTGGGAGGTAAGATGCTTTCAAACAATGGGTGGGGGGGAGGCCATTTAGACTGGATCCTGTGGGGGAGGGGGCGGGATGGGCACCCACGTGGCCCCAAGACTAGAGGCAGCAGTGGTGGCTCATGGTTAATCCCATCCTTCTTCTCCCAAGACTCCCCAAAGGTGAGAGGAGAGGCCCCAGAAACCACAGGGGCGCCGCTCCCTACACGCGCACAGAAACGTGCTTCTGTGTGTCACAAGGAGGGATGCGGTGGTCACGGAGATGGCACCCGACTGTCCTTCCCAAGGACAGCCTTGACTGACAGCCCCAGAGCCTCCTACTAGGCTTCCCCAGTGCACCTGCACCGAGGCCACGCCCCTGCGGCCATCCCCAGGCAACGACAGAACACGTGGGGTCCTCTAGCGGACTGTCCCCGCCTTTCCTCTGACGGGCGACTTGTGTGTGCCAAGGCCGCATGGTCTGGGTGTGAACTGTGCTGATCCGAGGCTCTTCCTACCCACCCCCTTCCGCTCTCCTTCCCCAGGTGTCTGACCTGGGCTGTGGTCCGAGGCTCTCCCCACCCACTCCTGCTCACTCCCGCCCGATCCTGCACAGACATTGCCCCCCGTTCAACGTCTTCCATGTCTAGTTCTGTCTTGGCATCCACTTCCCCAAGGATCCGAACTGACACAGATATGCCAGCAAATGGGAGCCTCTGAAGTTACTGGTTCTTTGTTTAAAAAGGGAGAGAGAGATGCACTGGGCAATCCCTGGGGCGCGAGCAATTCAGCCTGAAACTGACCCCAGTTTTCATTAACCAGGGTCAATCAGAGCCACACCGACTGGCGGGTGAGATGTGGACAGAGGCTGATGTGGGCATTTCACCCTGCCGTCGGCAAACGTTTTCACGGGATGTTTTATGTGCCTCTTCGGTGCGGACGGTTTTGCTCGGTACTTGCACAAATATTCCGTGGTGACATCGGTAACTCTGCTCTTCACAGCTCGCAAGGGGCCCTCAACTTTCAAAAACGTTTCAAAGGAGTTCCAAAATATCTCGAGCAATAGGAACATCGTGAGAACAGATGCAGATCTTCCCGACGGGCTATTCCAACGCTGTTTTTTTTGCGGGCTTGCTCTCCGTGAAAGCTGAACAGAGGAAGAATATGAGGCAGGGCATTTTGTGATCTCTGGTCGCCCGAAGAGTAGCCACTTTGTGCATCTGGACTTAAAAACACACAGAGATGCTAGGATTAAAAAAAAAAAAAAATTGAGGAAAAATAAACCAAAAGGAAAGTGGCCTCTTTTCCATCAGATCTTGGTAATTCTCTGAATCAGAAATCTGACCATTTCTATCAAGCCAACAACCTTTCCTTCACTGAACGAGCAGCCCACCTCCTAGCCTGGGGGTATCTGGTTACAGCGCCATGGGAGTGTGACCAGGAATAAAAAGGACTGAATTACGCCTGTCAAAGTAAATGACCCACGTGCGCTTGATGATGCTGGGTCCGGGCTTCTGTAATCACTTTTTTCTTGCTCAGGTAACTTGAAAAATTACCAATGGACCTTGATAATCCCAGTCATTAGTAAGCTTAAGCAGTCTTTCTTCAATTACAAAGGGCAAAGTTCTTTTCCTATGGGAGAAGATTTATGCACTCCAATCCCATCAGAGACACTCGTCCGAATCCCCAGAGTGACAAGAATATCCGATGCCTCTGCTTGAGTTGAGCCTCTGAAAATGGCCCTCGCACCCCACAAACACCGTGTGGAGTCAGGAGGATGCCCACCCACATGGAGGGTGGGTCTTACCTCATCGGAACCTCCCATTCCCACAGATATTCAGAACGGGCTTGGGAATAAATGCCATGGTCCTGTAGGTCCTCTGGGAGGCTGCTGGGCATGAGGGCCAGGGCTACCTGACCACAGCAAAGAGGTTGGCCAAGGGGCAAGGGGGTTCAGGCTGTAACAGCTAGGTAACAGGCACTTTTATCAGCTACAAACTCTGCTTACACAGCCTTCCCTTCCTTCTTTGCTTCTCTCCTCCCTTCCTGCCTTTGTCTTTTCCTCCCCACCCTGGTCTGGAAAGAATAACAAGATTAGGTTAATTAAAAGAGAGAAGTTTATTAGTTAACACCTTGTCTTACAAGAGACAGAAATCCAACTCTATCTTAAGCAAAGATGGGAATGTTGTTGGCTCAGTGGGAGAGGGAGAGGAAGAAATGGTCTTGGAGTGATGGAGACTAAGGGTTCCATGTCCTCCCTTCCCTAATTCTCCTTGAGAGCTGTACTCAGTCCCTCAGGCTACTGTCCCCTGAGTGGGCGCAGCTCCAGGTGGAAGCCTTTTAGCACTGGGGTGGGGAGGGAGAGGGCTTGGTCAGCTCCAGTTAGAATCCCGGGGAAGGGCTCTGATTGGCTCCCCAGGACCAACGCCCCAAGGGAGGCTGGTTGTGATTGGCTGAGCTGGTGGGCAGGGACCAGTACACTGCCTCGGAAGGGCAGTCCCCGCCAACAGGGGAGTCAAGTTCCCCCAAAGAGGAATATTTAGCAAAGAATGAACACCACACATGTGGGTGGGTGACGCCTTTGATGCTCTGTGCTCTGGCCACCCGTGAAAGACACGAGGGTCAGTTCCGGTACCCACAAGGAACAAACAAACCAAGAGAATTTGGGAGAAAGACCACTGTTCCTGGTTTTAAGACCAAACAGGAATTTCTCTCTGGGGATCCTAACACATGTCTTTTTTATGTTTCAGACTATCAACTCCCCACGTTGGCTAGCCACACTCAGTCCCGGCCTTAGTAGTATAGAACCCTCTCTGACAGGGGTTCAGCACAGCTCCAGTTGGAACAGTTCTCGATAGAAGCAGCTTTCTCTGTGGGGTCTCGTGCCCTCCTTCTTGGAATGCTACCGCAAATAACTCTATGGCCCCTCTCCCTCTGGGGTCCCGGTCCAAAGCCCATCACGCTTTCTAAAATCCCACACAATCCAACTTCTGCCTTAATAAAAATTCCTCTTTCCACTTGGGCCTTACGTAGTTTCCCGTTTCCAAGCCTCTGACTCATTCCCCTGTTGTCCAATAACGTAAAAGTTGCTCCGGAAAGACATAGAAAGTCAAAAACCCTAAACTCACATTTGCATCCCATACAGCATAACCTCTCTTCAGGGAAGCTTGGGTGCGGATGTCACGTTGGTAAGATGGAAAGGGGACGCGTGTTGGCATCCCCTCCCCCACATTCCCCGTCACTGGGACTCAGACAGGCTTTCAGCCCACACAGCCGGCAGGTCGCCTCAGCGGCCAGCTCCGTGGGAAGCGGCCACGCTCTCCTTCCTGGTGATTCCGGGGCACGGGCTGTCCCCAGAGGGGGTCCTCCACGGCCACACACACGTTCTGGTGCGTGTCAGGCAGGCACGATGCCTGTATCTTCGTTGGCCCGAAAGACAGAGCCAAATGTACAGCTTGTTGTGTCTCTGGTTCCCAAAATACTTTCCAGGAGAAGGATCAGAGGAAGGGCCAGACCCGCAGGTTTCAAGCTTTACAGGTGCACATGGCCTACCCCAAACTGCCCAGGCAGAGCCCAGGGGAAGAAGCCCAGTGCCTGAGGGCCACAGGCAGGTGCTTATACACCTCCCCACCCCCCAGGCACTCTTACCCCACGTTGACCAAGTGGTTATGCAACGTGCACCACCCGGGAGTGGCAAGGGCAGGTCTGAGTCCAGAGCCCATGCCCTGCCTACCGCACTTCTCTGTACATGGCAGAAAACCTCAGCAGCCATAAAAATAAATCAATAAAACAAGCCACAGGAAAGGGGGAACATCCTGCATGGAAAAAAAAAAAAGCAAGATAAAGGAAGGCAAGAGACAAACAGAGTGGGAAGAAATACTTCCAACCCCCCGCCCCGACGAGGGGCTAATTTTTTCAGTACACAAAGAGCCCCTGTCCGCAGATAAAAGAAAGCCTACGGCCAGGAGAGAAAGGGCCGAACGCACAGACAGATGGTTCACCGGAAGGTAACTGACAGGAAATACCAATGCGCGAAAGGTGTTCTTCGTACGAGACAACGAAGCGCTGAACGTACGAGGCGCTGCTTTCACCTAACAGATTAGCAAACATCAAGAGGCTGGAAAAGCTACTCACTCTGTCGGTGAGCCCAACGGGACGGGCTCTTGGTTGGCGGGGGTCCCCGCCATCCATCTAGGGACGGACTGCCGGCCTACCGCGGGGACGGTGCACGCGGGCTCGGCTCCAGCAACGGTGCGTCTCAGCGTGTGTCCCTCGCGACACCGCAGTGTGTGACATGACGTGCGCACGGGCCTTGCAGCCCCGGAGGCAGCCTGCATTTCCGTCATTAGCGGGATGTCCCCTGCGGCCCCTCTGTCCTCAACGCCCCCGACTCCTCCTACATCCGGGGCGCCACCACTTCCTGTTCCTGAAGAAACCAGACCCGCCACCCACCACCAGCTCCCTGCGCCTCTCTCCGTGCACCCCGCTCCCCGTCCCACAAGGGACCGTCCCCCAGCCCATGTAGGCTGAGCGCTCGGCTGGCACACCCTCGCCCCTCTTCCCTGCTTCAGCGATCCGCTCCCACCGTTTTCCTTCTCTCTTCCGCACCAGGGATTAAGCGCTCCATCTTGCTGGAACATCCTGCTCCTTAAACACCCGCCTCTCCTGCGCTGCCAGCACGGAGCCTGCTTGGGATCCTCTCTCTCTCTCTCTGCCCCTCCCCCCTCTCAATAAATAAACAAACATTTAAAAAAAAATCCAACCTGTCCTGACCCACATTGCTCTCCCCACCACCCATCTCTGCTCCCTGTTCAGTGTGCAGCTCCTGGATGTAGCTGTGCAGCATGAGCCACGGCCACGACCCTGTCTCCCATGAGCCCTCCCCAGGAGGCCGCTGCTATGGGCTGCGGTGGCCGAACCCCATGGTCACCTCCCAGGCCTGTCGCTTACAGTGCACCTTCCTTGACGCCCTTCTGTCTCCTGGCCGCCAGATCCTCTTTTTCTCGGTTCTTTTCATCATTCACGGAGGCTCATGTCCCCAACTTCTAACTGGCAGAGGGTCATGGAGGGGGCGACCCTGACCTCTTTACTGTCTCCACTCATGCCCGGATCTCTTCCAATGCCAGCCTGAAATGCCCGATGGGAGGATGTCTCCGGCCAGATGTCTCCCCGTGGCTCTGGTATTTTCCCTCCAGTGTCCCACAGGCACCTCGGACTTACTGCAGCCGAAAGGAGACTCCCTGTCCCCCCAGCCTCTCCCCTGCTAGGAAATAGGATCATTCCACTTGCTTGGGCCCAAACCGTCACAGCCATATGTCACCCGTTTCTTTCTCTCAGACTCTATGCCCCATCTCTCAGCAAATTCTGGGGATTCTGTCTTCAAAATACAGAATCGGAAGCTGCTACTTCTCACTACCCCGCCTCCCCCGTTGTGGTCTGAGCCACGGTGTCTCTTGCTTAGATGAGTGACAGCTGGTTCCTTCACTTTACCCTCTAAGCACTTCACAGAGCCACCAGGCCAGTCCTTCAGGATGGGAGCCAGACCATGCCATTCTGGTTGACCTCCAACAGCGTCCCATGTCACTCAGATGAAGCCCCACCTGTCCCCCACCTCCCCCCGCCACCCCCAGCCACTGCCCTCCTGACCTGTCCTGGGATCCTCCCCCACAGCTGCCCGCCTGGTTCCCTCGCTCGTGTCCCTCAGATTTCCGCTCAGATGTCCACTGGGCCCTGGGGCCATGGTCAGGGCGGCCTGGCAGCAGCCAGGCCCCTGAGGGAGGGTCTGGCCAGTGGCGCTGGAGCCACAGAGGAAAGAAACGCTCCCTAAAGCAAAACAAGGCAAGAAGAACGCTGGCCTCCCTCGTGCTCCCACATTCTAGTCTCCCCCACTGCCTCCCAGTGGCCAAACCTGGCCAGACAGGGAGTGGGATCAGTTGGCGAAGGATCTGGGGACCACAGCTCCGGGCAACACAGAGCCGGGCGGGACAGAGAACGGATCCCAGGGCAGAGGCAAATGATCACACAAAAGCACACCCCCTGCAAGAGAACACCTCTCCCGACAAGCTGAAAAACCAGTCTCTTATGAGGGCGTGGTCAGAATGACAGAATTCTCTAGCTGTCTCCCTTCTCGAACGAATGAACGAATTGCATCAGTTTCTTAAGGCTGCAAAGATAAAGAAAAGACTTGGAAGCAACGATCCAACCAAGACTCTTGAAGCTCCAGCCGTCCTCGCATCGTAGCCGGAGGACCGTGGACAGCGTGCCGGGCTCGGTGCTGACCGAGTGAGCACGGCATCTCCGCGTGTGCTCTGTATCAGTGTGGAGCCCCCCACGCAGCCCTGCACTTCACGTTGTCCCCAGAAACCCTGCATCGTCGTCCACGAGATTCTGGGAACTCCCTTGCATCCCGTGTGAGTAAGCTGCAAGGACAGCAAAATGTTCTCCCAGGCTGCCCAAAGAACAATGGACTTTGTAATCGTGCCTTACCTTTTTCCACCTAGAGGGTAAAACGCTACAGTGAGTAGGGACAGAAAACAAAACGAAACAAGGTAAGGCCTTTTGCGCAATGGTGCGTTGGGAGTACGTGTCGCAACGATTCAAAATGACCTTTCGCAGGTCCACGGCATGGAGGTTTACTTGGGAAGTTTCTCTCTCCGCGTCCTCTCCCCAGACCTCATGCAGCTCTTCGGAGTTATCATTAGGAACGTCTCATAAAATATCTTTTTGGCCCCCAGGGCACAGAAGGGTGGTCCAAAACCACTAGGTCCTTGACAGCCTCCCGGCACATCCAGAGCCCTTGAAACGAGCGTAAAGTGCTAAGGCACAAAGACGGGGATAGGCCCTGGAAAGTGTGCGCACTTTAATTCCAGGTGTGCTCGGGCCCTCTGGGAGGGACACAGCTTTCTCTGAGAGTCAGGCTGGAAATCGTACACCCGCATTAAGGGTTGGATGTCAGGAGGCCAAGGTCGGCACACACCTGAAAACCCAGGACACGAGCTCTACTCTTGAACACTCCCAATCCCAAGGGACTGTCAATATATTTTTTTTTCCTGGAGCCTTGTTCATAACAGGCATTCTAGAGGCCGGGTCTGGACCTCAGCCGCAAGTGCCACGGACCAGTGTTTCACACTGGGTGCTGCTAAGCACCCCCTCGTGCAAGTTAATGTTCCTGTTTGTACTGCCATGTATGAACTTTGGGGCCGGTGTAATTACCGAAGTCATGTTGTTTGCTCGGGGAAATTACTATACTGAATTTGCATTATTTAATCATGCCCCAGATAGGTGAGCGAGAGGTCACAAATCGGCCACGAGCCATATTCAGATAACGGTGGTAGTCTGCGTTTCCCTGGGTTAATCCGTATGCCTCTAGCGTGTTCGAAGCTCAGAACTGCAGCCCAGGGAGCCCAAACCCATTCCCTGGACGGGAGGAAACGCTGGATCACCAGGACAAAAGTCACACGGCCATGCCGTAAGGCAGTGATGAAAGCAGCCACTGGCAGAACCAAAGACTTGATTCCCAACTAATGCTGTTTACGTGACTACTACCCTTAGTCAAGGAAGGGAACATAATTGCTGGGATTACCTATTCTTTTATGTAGCCAACAGACGCCTCTCGGCGGCCCAGCGCTGCGGGCCACACGCACCCTGCTTGCTGAATCTGTCATTCTTTAGAACTGCTGAGTGTGCGTTTAGGCACAGAGCCGGTCAAGACACCAAGCTATTCTCTAGGGAAAAAAAAGGGAACGGCAAGCCTGTTCTTTGGGAGAATATTGCCACAGAGTTTACCTGTATCTTCATCCAAAGTACTTCTCGGGTTGCGTGAGCAGGACGACCTACGGTTGACCGGCATTACGGATGGAGAGCCATCCGAAACAAAGATAAAGGGGGTGGCTTGGGTGGGGGTGGCACGCTTTTTTGTCTCTTTCCAGAGGGCACTGCAAATTAAAGTCAATGGACAGAAGTGAAATGGATATCAAAGCCCGCTCCGACAGCTGGTCTCAGTTTCCCTCCTCCGTAAGATGTCTCTGAGGATTCTCCTAGGGGATTTTCATAGAAAAAAAAATGGTGGTGGGAAATGGGGTTAATAACATCTCCTCCCGTAGATGTACTAAAACGTATAAGACGCCCCAGCACGGGCACATAGTAGCTTCAGCACCTCTCATTATTATCAGCCTGGACAGATGATGCCCCCAATGGAAACATCTCCAATTAGCTCCTGTTCTCTGAGAAGCACTGTCCTAAACCATCTGCGGGGAAGGACCAGAGGTCTTTTTGTTTACTTGTTTTTAATTTTTAAAAATTATTTTGCTAAGCTTATTTATTTTAAGAGAGAGAAAGTGCAAGCAAGGGAGGGGTAGAGAGAGAGAGAGAGAGAGAGAGAGACTCCCAAGCAGGCTCCACACTGTGTACTTGGAGACCAGTGCAGAGCTTGAACCCTGTAACCGCGAGATCATCACCGGAGCCCAAGCCGGACGCTCAACCGACTGAGCCACCCAGGCGCCCCCCGTCTTTAATTTTCAATTCACCGGGCAATGATACTTCCGAAAAGTTAAATAAAAAAGCGATGACCGAGGCAATAAAATCAACAAAGATGTACAAAATATACAATCAAGACAAAATACAAGAGTCCGTTAAAGGGGCCTTAGCAATCTTCCAAAGATTCTCTCGCAGATGGGGAAGTGACGTGCTCACGGTGACAATAGACCAGCGGCAGTGCCGGGACAGGACTCGAGTCATGCCCCTGGAGCCCGCAAGGTGGGTCCCCCCACACCCCTCAGTCCTGGTTGGCCTCCGTTTCTCACCCTTCCATCCATCAGAAGGTCAGGGCCACACCAGGGGGAGGCGAATGCAGTCTCTGCCCTGGGTTAAAATTCAAGGGAGTGCCAAAAAACTCAGTCATCACCATAAGTAATATTTCAATGAGGTTATTTTTTTATAGGCAAGGTGATGCTGCGGTAACAACTAATTATCAAAATCTCAGTGGCCTGACCCACATCGATCAAGTCCGACGCAAGCTGTCCTCCCCTTTCTTACTGTGCACCATCCAGAACACATGGTCTCTAAGATCAGAGCAGCAGAGGAAAAGAAAGCTGAGGGAGAATACCAGCTCCTCACCGCTTGACCCGGAAATAATTCCCACTAAATCTACTCCCATTTCATTGGCCAGAATTAATTACATCCTATCCTAACTGCCAGAACACTGGAAAAGGTAGAGAATCACACAGATATTCGGTGACCCAAGAGCCTCTGCTTTACTCTTGGTGTAAGGGAATATATGTGTATATATATTACATATACTATATGTAGTATGTTATAAACTTATTGTGTATGAACTTAGGTATGTAAACTTTATATTTTATATACGAACTTTATACAGATTACATATAAACCTAATATGTAAGATTATTATACGTACAGACTTGTTATATATATATGATATATTTATACATTTATTTATATATATAAACTTATATGTAGGTACACTTCATACCAAAAAAAGTCCGAATTTTTCATAAAGACAGGGTCAGTAAAAGTGCATAAGATTATTATACATGTAGACTTGTTATATATTTATATATATACACTTATATGTAGATAAACTTTATACCAAAAGAAAGTCAGAATTTTTCATAAAGAGGATCTGTGAAAGTGCTGACCTGAGCAATACTAGAGACAGGCAAAAGGCAAAATCAGTAATGCTTGTCTTCATTTAAAATTTTGAGCGTGGGTGGCTCAGTTGGTTAAGGGTTCAACTTCAGCTCAGGTCATGATCTTGGGGTTCGTGGGTTCGAGCTCCGGGCAGGGCTCTGCACTGTCAGTGTGGGGCCTGCTTGGGATTCTCTCTCCCTCCCTGTCCCTCCCCCACTCGTGCTTTCTCTTTCTCTCTCTCAAAATAAACACACTTAAAAAAACGTTTTAACGTTTTGTATATTCTGTTCGGCATAGATTTTATTGCATTAGTTTTGCAAAGGAAGTCATAGATCCGTGCGTTCAGCGACAATCAGTGGGAAGGGTTTCCTCGACACTGCTGCTTGGCAAGCCACAGGATGGGGTTTCGGAAGGCACCCCAAAGCGAAACCTTCAGAAAAATCCCATTTTTAAGGCTTATTTATTTTTGAGAGAGAGAAGAGAGAATGAGCAGGGGAGCGGCAGTGAGAAAGGGGGACAGAGGATCCGAAGCAGGATAGCACAGAGCCCGATGTGGGGCCCGAACCCACAAACCGTGAGCTTGTGACCTGAGTGGAAGTGAGATGCTTAACTGACTGAGCTACCCAGGCGCCCCCTCAGAAAAAATTCAATCTTAAGACTGCACTGATTGGAAGACATATGATCAATTTATGCATATCTTATCGGAAGGAAAAACAATGGTAAGCTTCTTCTGGCACTGTCCATAAGAAACACCTAGATTTCAGAAATATTAACAACCACAAAAGGCTCTTAAAATGCCAGCAACATGGTAAAACATTTTAATTCAGGGTTCCCGGGCACTAAAGTCTGCACTCCAACAAAATAAACTCAGAGAACAAATCAATTTTATTAATGAATGACTGGGCATAGGTACACGGATCAACTGACCCAAGTACCTATTAAAACAACTGCTAACCACTTCCCATCACCAGGGACAGGGCCCAGGCAAAGTGTTGAGCAGTGGCTTCCTGGTTCTGAATCCCTTCCTGGTTCTGAATCCCTTCCTGGTGGCTCTTCTCGACTTCTCTTGGCTGTCTACTCGCCCCTTCCCACCCGTCCATCTTTCCTCCCAAAATCAGTTCTCATCAAATGGAGTGACTTGCACAGCCTGGCAAATTATTACCGCGACAGGGATTAAAACTTTAAGCAAAAGGGGTGAAATTTAAGTGACAGTTGGGGAGTAATTTTGAGTGGGTAAGGGTGGGCTCCCTTGGTCGCAAAGGTAAAGCCCCCTCTTCCTTTTCAACTACTAACCAGGGTTTCTAGCGTTTAGGGGAATGATGAGGTCTTAGGTGTCCCCCACCAACCAGTCAGAAAAAGGTCAAAGCCTGAAATTCCACACCTGTGGGCCCGGGATGGCCACCGGGTTTTTGAACCCAGACTAGTGGGCTCCAGAACGCTCAACCTTCAGTCAAGCAAGCCGTGCTCTAGGATTTTCCAGTCTGGCTTCGTTCTAGACTAGCAGGGGAGAAAGAGAAGGAAGATTAAAAAAAAAAAACAAAAAAAAAAACAAACCCATGAACCAAGGAACCCCCCAGACTGCAGGGGATTTTAGACCAGATGATGGAACGTGGATCGGAAGGAAAATAGGAAAGATGGCTGAAACACGGGGCTTCTGGCTGGGTGGGAAGCGCCACCTAAGGGGGTCCCTGAAGCGGGCTAATTCCTCCTCCTCCTCCTCTGAGTGGGGGAGGGGGCACTCGGCGAATCTCCGCATCCGCATCCGGACAGGAGTTGAGGCTGCGTCCTCACCTTCTTCCTCTGGGTAAACCTGATTTTCTGATTGCGGGGAGAGATGGAGCTGACGTCAGCATTCAAGGCGCTGGAGTGACTTTGGGAGTCACTTCGTCCTCAGAACCCAGAGCCAGAAGGGAGGCGGCTCCCTACCCAGCATTCACCCCTCTTGCGGCCGGGGGCCGAGGTCGCGCCATCCTGGGGCCCTCGGAAGGGGGACGCCACCACGGACGCCCCCGGCCCTCCGCTACCGGCCGTGCTACGGCGGCAACGCAGGGGCACGTGGAAGCCTCGCCCGCGATTTCCGCCCCCGTTGATTTCCGCAGTCCCAGCAAGTCCGCGTTTGGGGCGGCGCGGGGCTGCGGCTCCTGCGCCCGCACTTACCGCCGCCCCACTGCGCACCCCTCGGCGCACCCGAGAAAAGCCGGGTGTCAGGCGGGTGGGGTGGGGTGTGAACCCCGCTCCCCGGTAACCCCGACCGCTCTCCGGGCGCCTGCGGGTCCGCACGCCGGGTGGGGAGGGGCCCGGGGCCGCGGTTTTCCCGGAAGCAAGTGCGGGTCAGTGCGCGTCCCGCCGCAAGCCCCGGCTTCCGCCGCTGCGGGGTGGCCCGGCAGGGCGCGGCGGCGTCGCAGGGGGCTCGGGCCAGGAGCCAGACCCCGGGGGACGAGATGCTGCGCAAATCAGCTCCAGGCCGGTCCCGCGCCGCCGCGGCCGGGAGACCCCGCCCGCCGGGCAGGCGACAACGTGCGGCGACCCGGGGGCGGCACGGGGAGCGGGCGAGCGGCGTGCGCCGTGCACTTCCTGTTCAGTGCACGCGGCCTTCCACCGCCCCGCGCTCGCCCAGCCTGCCGGGCCGCGCCGCCCCTCGCCGCCGGCTCCCTGTCCCCGGGACGCGGCGCGGCGGTGGGACGCAGCGGGCGCGCCCTCCGGCTGGCAGGACCGCGCCAGCCGAGCCGCCGCCCGAACTTCGGCGCGCAGCCGAGCGGGGAGCCCAATTGCCGGGGCGTTCGCGTTTGCGCCTCCTCCTCCCTTCCCCCCCGCCCCATCTCGCCCAGAAGGGGGACGGGCCGAGTTCCAGGCTCGCGGCTGGTTCATTCTGCGGCCCAGGATTATATTTACACACACACTGTCCCACTCTCGCCAGATTGTCCGCTTCGGCGCAGGCACGGGAGGGTTGTTTTCCAAAGTACCGTCTTTCCCTGCACCTGCCTTTCAGATCACCTCTGGGAACCTGTGGGAGGAGCTGACAGGGTGGACAATGTTGCTTCGCTTTGCAAAAGGAAGAAAACTTTGTCACCCAGAGGGAGACCTCTGCCACGCGTAACCCGGAGAGAGACCAAGAACCAGGACAGACTTTGGCTTTGATTTTGCATCGATGAGCCCGTAAAGAGGAAGAGGACACGTGAACTCAGCGCACACGCCGACCGCCATCCTCCCCGGTGGCGGCGGCCCCAGGTACCTGCGCCACCTTCCCTCCCCGCGGAAGTCCCCACGCGGTGTCTCCGGGGTGGAAGGCTAATCATCAAGAGCGCGCGGCTCGAGGCCGACGGCAGGGGCCGGGCGAGGAAGGAGAGGACCGAATTGCAGGAACGAGTTACCCGGAATTAACTTCTGGTTAAAGTTATGGGAAGCTCGGCCATGGACACCAAGAAGAAGAAAGAGGTTTCCAGCCCCGGCGAGAGCAGCGGCAAAAAAAATCCCAGCCAGAAGAGGCGTTCGCTGCGAGTGCACATCCCGGTGAGTGCCAGCAGCGCGGTGCCCGGCTCCCCACCCTCGCCCGGTCGTCTACCCCGGCGCCGAAGCGGTTAACGCGGGACGCCCCGCGCGCGTCGTGCGTGCCCCTCCTGTCACTTTGGGCCGCCCGGGGATGGGTGGCGGCGCGGGGTCGAGCTGAGCCGCCGATCCCGGGCTCCATCTGTCTCGGCGACCGTCAGCGGCGGCGGCACGGGAGGGGGCGCGCGGGGCGGCCGGTGGCGGGCTGGGCGTAGCCCCGGATCCCGCCTGGTGCGGGTGCTGGGGGGCGGCGCGTAGTGTTGTTTTGTTGAAAAAGGACGGTGTGGACTGCGCTCCGGGGAGGTGGAGCCGCGCGCGGCTGCCGGGGCCGGAGGGGCGGGGCAGTGGGCGGGGACAGCGCGCGGGAGGCGGGGGGGTGGGGGGGATGTGTGTGGCTGTGTAGCTGCGCCCCGAAACGGACCTTCCCCCTTCCCAGTTCCCCTCGGGGTGTGCCTGGGCCCAGGGCGCCGGCGGGGGGGGGGGTTCCTCTGCAGCCATTCCTTGTGCCTGTCCCCGGGAGCACATTTCGGGCATTTGGGGGTTCGGGACTCCCTAACGCGTGCGGAGCTGCCACGAACTTCGGCCCCGGCCACGCCGGCAGCCCCGCCCGGACTTTGGCGACTTCGATCGGTCTGCGGCTCGACTCTGTCCAACTGGAGGGAGCGCCGGGAGGGGGCGTGCGCCCACCCTGGGTTTTGGCTACCCAGGGGAGCCGCGGCCTTCCCCAGCGTCCCCATCGGGAAGTCAGGTGGTGGGGCGTGCGGCGCAGCCCCTACGGGCACTCGAGAGAAACCCCCAACTGGGTCACGCCCCTGACCTCCACCAGCCAAGTAGATGTTTGTCCAGATACATGGACGGACGGACGCACGCACGCACGCACGCACACAGGCACAAACATACACACAGAGCGGTGGGCTCCGTGAAGAATGTTGGTTCTCTCCCTGGGGACGTTTAGTTCTCTCTCGGGGGATGACCGGTTCTGGGCACTGGGTGGGAGTGCGAGGGGAGTCCCACCCTCTGAGGACTGCCTCCGACAGGGCAGGGCTGGGGAGGGGCTGCTGGCCTCTCACTTCCCCTCTGCGAACCCCGTTAGGCACTTTCCTTCAGTGTTTGTTGAACAAAGTCCCCCCCTTTCCCTTCCGTGTGTGCGTACACTCCCGCCTTATAGCGACGTTGAAATAAAACAATTCACGGGAAAGCTCTTGCGAACGTAAATAGTGTGGTATGAATGGATGGTTGTCACATCTGCATCAGGGCAACTGGTTTTAAAAAGAGAGGCCTAGAGAGAAGAAAATGACACTGCCCAGTGTCAGGCCATATTGTACCCAGGCGGACTGGTGAGGACGGTTCCAGATGCGGTGTTGGGGCTGCTGGAGGGGCGGTGCTGGTGGTGAGTGCGGGACAAAGTCCGGAACCCAGAAGAAGACTTGAGGGGCCACGCTGTGAAAGTGGGAAGGCCACGGTGTAGCTGGAATCCTCTGACCACCCCTTCTTGCTGCTGGACGTGATTTTGGCTGCTTTCCACAACCTTCTTGGCATGATCCATCCCATACCAGAAGTGCTTTTCACTCAGTTGTCCCACACATGTGTCTAGTGCGCTGGTTGATGGCGAGATCAGGGGTGAAAGAGAGGGTCTCTGTCTCCTTCCTTATAGGGCTTGTATTTGCTGGTGGGACCGGGGGGGGGGGGGGGGCGAGCTTCTTCTCGTTGACCATCTAGTAATTGCCTGTTGACCGCTGCACCGGGTTGGTGAGAGTCATACTCTAGTTGGGGAAATATGGCATTCAGACAGATGCTGGCACATGACCCAAGGGCATCCGATGACCGGTGCTGGCAGCCACTGCTTTCAGAGGGGAGAGGGGGAGAGGGGACAGCATACTGACGTGTTCCGAGAGACATCAGACCCAGAGGTGGTAGGCAGGACAGAGCCACGTGTGAGAAGCCTGGATTACTCCCACCAGCAAACCAGCTGGAGCACCTCCGTGAGTTGGGGGTTGGATGATGGCTTCCGGGTACAGCAAAGAGCCCCTTCTCATGGAAGAAAGGGTGTGGGAATCAGAAACGGAGTGAGGCCCCATCAAGGAGGGCCCTGAAGTAAGCTTGCCAGATTTAGCAAATAAAAATTTCGGATAAACAAGGAATAACTTTTTAGTACGTGAATGTCCCATGCGCCATTTGGGATGAACTTGTGCTGAAAATATCATCCATCGTTGTCTGAAATCCCAGCTTGGGTGTCCTGTATCTTTCCGGGCAGCTCTCACTGGTCCAGTGCACTCTCAGGAAAGAGCCCTCGTGAGGTCCCTAGTGTGTCCACACAGCTTGTCTGTGCACTGAATTGGATTGAGTCCCTTTTGGACATGATCAGCCCCAGTCTTTCCCCCCGTATCTGGTGCATAAACAGAACCATGACCTAGGGTGTCGGGGTGTTGGAGTCACGGTGAACCTCCCTCCCAGGCTCTGATTATCTTACCGTCTTTACTCTCCTTGCTACCAATAGCACCTGCTGTGCCCTGAGACACCAGAATGGGGGATCCATTTCCGAGGTTGCCCTAGGGCCTATGGGTTATAGCAGGTAACAGAGACCTGGAATCACGAACTATAGTAACTGATGAACTGAACGCGATGAAGTGAGAATGGCCCTTGGGCCTGATGGAGGATGAAGCCCGGCTTGGTTTTAGTCCCTTCCTTAGGTGGCCGGGCTCACCCCTTTCTGGCAAAGGGGAAGGTGGGAGAGAGGGGAGGAAGGGGAAGCGGGAGTTCGGACTCCTCTGGGGGTTGCCCGGGGCCCGTAAAGGAACGAGATGGGCGCCATGTTTAGAATCGTGGTGGGTTGGCGCCTCGCCCTGGTTCTCTTCCCTCAACCTTCCTCCCCAGTGTAAAGCAGGAATAATAATGAAGGTGGTGGGAATGGTTTTGGAAAGTAACTCCTTGGAAGCCTAGCCGTGTGTGGCATTCTGCCAGAATTTTGCCAGAGAAACTGTTGTCTGGAGAAGGTATATTCTTTTTTTTTTTTGGTACCAGAAGAAGCAGCTTCTCTATTAATGCTGAAATTCATATGTCCCAGACCTTTTTAAATTGATAACTGTGGACCGGCATACTGTGGGTCTTTGGAACTGTTTAGAAGCCAGTGATAGAGCAGGAGGCCATGGGGGAGGGAAGGGCTTCAGAGAGAAGGACTCTGCAGGAGCCTGAGGGGACACCGAGGCAGGCCTGCAGGAGCTCAGGCTCCAGGGGCCCGGTATTTACCGCCAATGGAAGGCATGGGTCCCCGGGCCTCCTGGGAGAGGTGCTCCAGAAATCTTTCATGGTCGCTGGAGACACACTAAAACTAGAGCCAAGAGTAGCTGGCTGGTTGCAGAAGGTTGTGAACATAGCACTTGGCTCGGGCAGGCCGGTCACTCGTGATGGCTTTGCCCGTGGAGGGAAGCCTGACACTGCTTGAGGCCCAGCGCCTTCTACACGGGGGATGCGCCTGTGACTTGCATGTGACCAATAGCCTCCATCCAACCACTTCCACTCTGTTCAGGGACCCCAGAAGGGGGGTGGGGCATGGGCTGGACGCAGGCGGGACCAGAGCCGCCCTTCTGCCCACCCCCGCCCCCCGGGGCGTGGAGGACCGAGTGCCTAGAGTGCTGGCTACCTGTCACATCACTAAAATACCACAGCCTGAGCCTCAGTGAAAGGCAAGGGATGCCATGCAGTACAGGGAGGGTATCACTTTTGTTCTTGGCCTTGGCCTTGGTCAGTTTGTACCCCTTGAACAAGATTTGTTGAGTAGGGGTTTCAGGCAGGGTTTTCTGTGGTTCCTGGACCAGCTTAAGTACAAACACCCATTGTTTGTTTACTACATAAAATCCTGAGTAACAGCCCAGACCTACTGAATCAGAATCTCTGAGGAGTGGGACCATGGTTCCGTGTTTCTGATAAGTTCTCCAGGTGTGTCTTATGCTTACAGTGGTGTAAATATTAAAATAATTGTTTTTCAACTTCCCCAGTGTTAGTACTGATCTCTTTCTTCTACCCCTGTGAGTTATTCTTTCTACCTGTCTGTTTAGGTATCCATTCATCCATCTGTCCATCCACCCATCCATCTACTTATGTATCTGCCTATCTATCTATCTATCTATCATCTATCCATCTATCCATCCATCCACTTATGTATGTATGTATGTATGTATGTATGTATGTATCTATATATCATCTATCCACTTATCCATCCATCCATCCATCCACCCATCCATCTATTTATGTATCTATCTATCCATCTATCTATCCATCTATCCATCTACTTATGTATCTGTCTGTCTATCATCTATCCATCCATCCATCCATCCATCCATCCATCCACCCACCCATCTATCTTATCTATCTATCCATCCATCCATTTATCCATCCATCCATCCATCCACCCATCCACCTACTTATGTATGTATGTATGTATGTATGTATGTATGTATGTATCTACCTATCATCTATCTTATCTATCATGTATCCATCCATCCATCCATCCATCCATCCATCCATCCATCCATCCAATCCATCTATCTACTTATGTATCTGCTTGTCTGTCTATCTATCTATCTATCTATCTATCTATCTATCTATCAGCTATACATCCATCCATCCATCTTCATCTGTCATGTATACTTTTCTAGTTGTCATTGGGAAGAGATGTCCTTGGCTACTGACTCTTGAACAATGGTAAGATACTTCTGGCTCCCAAATAAATATGGAAGCCCACATCCACCCCCAGCCAGGGTAGCCCAGTGCGGGCCAGCCTGTCAGGGCACAATGGAATGCTTCTTGATTCTGCCCTATGGTGCATCTTGGACGCCCTGAGTGTAGGCTCTTCTAGGGCCCAGAGTATGATATCAGGACACTCAAGCTTCAGGCGAAGCTCCCCAGTGATGGAGTCTCCAGAACTGTCCTGTGGCTCCAGGGTTTATAAATGAGGGCGGGGTACCCCTCCACAGCTTGCAGGATGTGAGTGTGGCTGACTGGGGAGTGGGCTTCCTGAAGCATGGGCATAGCACGTTGGCTGAATGTCAGGAAGGCACAGTCGGGCCCTGAGCCTGTGGAGGGAATGGGCGGGAAGAGTATGGATAAAGAAGTCCCCTTCCTTGTGGGCTCTGCCCTGTGGCTTGTGCACACATCTCCAGGGACCAGCTCCCTTAGGGATATAAGCAGAGCATGCACAAAACTAAGGGATTTGCTGAGTCACCGTTCTGTGCCCTGGGGTGTGCCCTCGGGCTGGGATACACCCTTATCTCATCCCCCCACCCCACTTCACAGGTGGCCCCACTGAGAACAAGCACACCCCGCCCCCATCCCATGGTTGGATGACAGGTGGAAATGGAATGTGAGAGCCCAGCCTCTGCTGCTGGTGCTCACTGGGTCCTAGTACCCCATCTGTGGAGGGGTTCGAGACCCTTGAGCAAACCAGGCTCTGATGACCTCTGCAACTATGGATGTCATGGAGCATGATTTCAGCAAGCGGACATCTCTAGTACTCAGGTAGCAAAGACAGAAGCAGCCACCCAATATGGCTCGAATGCTCAGTATCCTGTCTTCCCACACGTCGTGTTAGGGTTTTCGTTGCTTTGCAAGTACTCCCCTGCCCTGCTTGCTTTGAGCTGGCCTCCTCCTGGGGTGAAACCCAGCAGAGCTATATTCTACTGCTAACGTCCAGCCAGAGGTAGGACTTCTGAGGTTCCTAACCCCCAGATGGACTGAAGGAGCACGGAAGCACTTGGCCCTTACCTTCTCACCCGCTCAGACCTCATCCCATAACTTCTAATTTTTTTTTAATTTTTTAAAAAATTTTTTAAATGTTTATTTCTGAGACAGAGAGAGACAGAGGAAGACAGAGCATGAGTGGGGGAGGGGCACAGAGAGAGAGAGGGAGACACAGAATCCGAAGCAGGCTCCAGGCTCTGAGCTGTCGGCACAGACCCCGACGCGGGGCTCGAACTCACAAACGGCGAGATCACGACCTGAGCCGAAGTCAGAGGCTCGACCAACTGAGCCACCCAGGCGCCCCTTTAATGTTTATTTTTGAGAGAGAGAGAGAGAGAGAAACGGAGTGCAAGAGGGGGAGGGGCAGAGAGAGAGGGAGACAGAAATTGAAGCAGGCTCTAGGCTCCGAGCTGTCAGCACAGACCCCGACACGGGGCTCAAACCCACGAACCGTGAGATCATGACCTGAGCCGAAGTCAGACGCGCGACCGACTGAGCCACCCAGGCGCCCCCATCCCATAACTTCTAAATCGGTTTGTATCTTCTCAAACCATTCAGACAAATACATGTGCTTTTCCATGAGGCTGTTTCCCTGTTTTCTTTTACTTTTCCCATTTTTCCCTTTTGATTTGTTCAGCTCACTGCCAACGATGTTCTGTTTCTGAGCACCGTTTTACTTTTATGGGGGCGACCCTGGTTACTAAACAGGGCAGCTGTCCCTACAGAGCTGGGTTAGAATCCAGCTCTGTTTCCCCATTCCTCTCCAGCCACCCTCCCTTTGACCCAGAACAGTGAATATGATGGCACGCGAAAACACCACTTGTCTCCTGCCTCTTTCAAGACGGTGGCCCAAACCGTCTTGAAACCCCATGATGCCAAACCAGAGGTCAAATTGTCGTCTAGGTCTTTTAAAATCTAGGGCAAATCAAGGCCCATGAGGCGCAGAGCCGTCAAGAGCTGAGGCCGAGTCCTTAATTTGCTTGGTGAACTGACTGTGATCTTCCTCTAACGGGGCAGAGGAGCCTTGTGGCGGTCAAGCTGTGTCCCTGAGGCTTACCCACGAGGATCCTTAGAGACCCCACTGCACAGCGTATGCAGCTGGGACAGAGGAAGGGGTCGGCTCTTCCCGGGCCCGGCTTGGCCTCCAGGGGACAGCTGGCGTGGCCCACGGCGACATGGTTAATCCCAGCCTCACTACCTCGTTCTTCCACTGCCTACTTTGAAAATAATTTGGTCTCCATTCTTTTCCTTCTTGTTGACAGGAAGCCCTTCTCTGCCGGCTCAGGGGCTTGTCACAGACCAATCAGATATCATCCAGGCTTTGGGGTTTCTGCCAGGGCCTCTGTGTTTTGATGTACTCTGACCTGGCAGTGAGGTTGCTGGACAGTGTGCAACAGAGACCGATTTGCTCTTGGTGGCCCCAGGGGTCCAGCCTTTTTTCCATGAGGCCAAGGCTGTGGGAAGCCCTGCATCGCTGTCCCCTTGCTGCGGAGGGGGAGCACAGAGAGGGCTCAGCCGGCTGCATAGCCCAGCTCAGGACGGCACTGGGGTGACCTCCCTTTGTGCAGGGGGGGGGGGGGGGGTGGGGGGGTGGGAGGAGGGGGGGCGATGGGGGAGCCGTAGAAAGGACACAACCCGGCCATGGGACACCGACTTCTTGCTCTTGAAAGAGAAGGAGGGCTGGGGGATGGCTGGGGATCACATTTACGGGTAGGTAGGGTTAAAGCTGGCACTGGGAAGCCAGTCGATTCATTTCTGTCTGTTTTCCAGGCGATGGGGTGGTTCTCAGGATACAGAGATGAACAGGGTTATGGGTTGAATTGTGTCCCCCAAAAGATCTGCTGAAGTCCTAACTCCTTGGTGCCTGTGCACGGGACCTTATTTGGAAATAGGGTCTTTGCGTGTGTGAGTAGCCCGGTTAAGATGAGGCCATTAGGCCGGGCCCCTAACCCAGGATGACTGGCGCCCTTCTATGAAGAGAAGGGCGCAGACACTGAGGGAAGGTCATGCGAGGACGGACGCAGCTCTGGGTTCCTTCCTCTTGGTTCCACCCCTTGCGGCACGGGCCATGCGATAGCCACCGGGTCGGGGCCTTGAGGCTGTGATCACCTGGCCCCATTCTTGTCTACAGCGTATTATGTAATCAAACACCCCAGAGAGATTCCTCCTCGAAATTCAGACACTGCTCGATGGGTAGTTTCATTCATAGTAGCTATGACTGATCAATATCATCGACTGTAAGATACCACCTGGGATGGCAGGGTTGTCATCAGATTTGGCTAACACTGATGGACCACTTGCCATGGGGCAGGCCTGTATTTTTATATAAGCCACCTCTCTATCTCACCAATCAGCCTACTGTTATCGGTGTTCCTAGCCTCACCGTAGACAAAGGGGGTAGGCTGTCTGTGGCTCACGGCTATTCTAGCCTAACCCGCCTAGAAAACTCTCGGTTGTGTTTTCATTGGGTTTTTGATGTCTCTGCTTGGCCCCACTCCAGCCCCGGGCTTTTGATGGCTCGAGACCAGTCCAGGCAGCGTGGCAGCACGGGGGTGGGAGGTAAGGACTGCTCAGTAGGAAGGGGACACCACCCAGGTGATGGGCGCGCGGGAAGCGAAACACCTGGTCTGGACAGCTGCCCTCTAGTGGTTTGCCAGGTCTCAGTACACTTTACGTGGCTCCTACATTTTTATTTCTACTTAATTTTTTTTTGAGAGAGCACGTATGCTCACGTGCACGAGTGTGGGAGGGGCAGAAAGAGAAGGTGAGAGAGAGAATCCCAAGCAGCTCAGCACAGAGCGCGATTCGGGGCTCAGTCTCAAGACCATGAGATCACGACCTGAGCCAAGATCAAGAGTCGGACGCTCAGCCGACTGAGCCACTCAGACGCCCCAATGGCTCCTACATTTTTTAGAGGAAGGTCATTGAAAGCAATTCTTTATCTTTCTCATCTCAAAAAGAAACAATCCACCTTCTATAATTTCATAGCTCTTATTCTGTAGGTCTTTTTCATTTTTTTTAAATAATAATTGAAATAATGGAATATTTCATTTTTTTTTAATAATGGAATACTAAACCAGGAATTGGAAAATCCTGTGTCGAGTCTTCTGCCAAATAGCCACAGAACTTTCTCTTGGTACGTCAGCAGACGCTTCGCGAAGGCCTGTTGTGTGCCAGGCACTGTGCAAGCCTCAGAGAGGACAATTGTGACCTTCTCCCGACCAGGCTTAGAGGCTGCAGAGGAGCCTTGAACACCTGTCACCATATCAGTTCACCTGTGCTGCCATCCAAACACCCCAGGGGCGCCTGGGTGGCTCAGTTGGTCGAGCCTCCAACCTTGGCTCAGGTCACGATCTCGCAGTCTGTGAGTTCGAGCCCCGCGTCGGGCTCACTGATATCAACCTGCTTCAGATCCTTGGTCCCCCTGTCTCTCTGCCCCTCCTCCGCTTGTGCTCGCTCTCTCTTAGAAATAAATAAACATTAAAAAAAAACAACCCAAAACATAGTGACTTAAAACAACACACGTTTACTATTTCTGAAGTATATATAGTATATATAATAATTAGTATTATACGTAATCAACATATTGATTATATTATTACATAAGTACACGTTAACATATAGCTATATAAATATAACCTATTGACATGTTATTGAATTATAATATGTAAGACGATATGAAGGTCTTAAGTGGGTTTATATATTACATAATAATGTTATTTAATAATTAATGTTACATAATTAATATATACTTGTTTTAATTATATAACTAACATATAGAAGTGTATTTAGTATATAACGTGTATGTGTAATTCTTCTATGCTGAGATCGTGTACGAGGATTGCAGTCTGGGTCTCCACTGGGCTCCAGCGAGGAAGCAGGGCTTCCCGGAAGACAGGTGGGCTCCAGGGGGCTTTGAGTGACACAGGAGTGGTGGAACTAGGTCCTCGCAAAGCTGGGCATCTGACGGGGTTGCCCAACCTTCCATTTCACGGGCAAGTGTCAGAGGTGCCGTTTGGCTCGTGGGGAGAGGTCAGTGCCAGGAGGACAGAGAAGTTACTTTCCTTGTCACTTTTCTCTGCTTGTGAAGTGTGTTTTGAGATTGACATGAGTGTGGGGCACAGGAAATAGAATGTTCTCAGCTCACAGAGGGAAATGCCGGGAAGCTGTACCAAACCGGTCTCAGGGAGTAACCCAGCCAGGTGACTTCCCTGCCAGGTGCCAGAGAAGGTGGGGGAGCTGACCGGGAACCCCTCAGAATGAAGAGGCAGCCTCGGGAGGTTAAGGGACTTGCCAGAGGTCACATGATTGGCCAGGGCCACAGCAGGGAGGACAAACCAGGTTTCCTCCTGGAGGGATGCTGGGGAGTGAGGCGAGCCTTTGTGGCAGGGAAGGCGTTTGGAGAGCCACAGTCCCATCTGCCTGCCCCACTGTGGCTCTCTGCCAGAGTGACCTGCACCTTGGGTTAGATCAGAAAACAAAGTCAAAGCAGTTCTGTTTTCAGTGGCTGAAAAAATTAATTAAAAAAAGAATTTATTACCATAATAAAATAATAATAAACAAAATGCAGAAGCTTAAGGTCCAACGGACATATTTGGTTGTATGCCTATTTAATGGTGAGCTACCCTCAAATGATCTTTGTTACTCTCACCTAAACATTGCTCTTAGCTAACGATTTTGGGCCTCTAGCTTTGGTCCTCTGGTGGCGGGGGAAGGAAAGAAAGCCAGATGGGGCAGAGGGAGAAGTTAGACTGTGCAGGAGTCACAACGAAGACCTTAGCTGACCCACTGGAACATTCTGGAACCGGGATGGTCCTTCAGAGTTGTCCTGGATTGGCGCAAGGGTGGCCAGACTTTTGTCTCCTTAATTAGATCACATGCTCCCTGAGGATAGCATGTGTCTGTACTTCCACGCCCTTGCCCCTGGGAAACCACCTCCGTGCGGCCAATTCGAACATTGACATTGAGGATATTGGTGAGGAAATGCAGAAGCCCGAGTAACTGGGGGAAAGAAATAAATATGAGCAGTCTTTGAGAATCCAAATGCTTGGTTCCCTCGGTCTGCTAATTCTGAAAAATCTGGGTGAATCCGTTATCTACAAATCTTATGAAAAAATAATTTTCAGGCAAACCATGTTTTGTTGGTTCAATAAAAGAGCAATTTTTTAGGAACCTTATTATATTCGTTCTTTTTTCCCTTCATCTCCGACCTGAGAAAGTTATTTGGGCTTTTGCTCAGGCTGACTGACTGGTAAGAGCGTCGTAAATATGTCAGGCGGTATTTTAGATGGCGTCGCGATCCTTCTCTGATTGGAACCCGGGCCGGCACCTAGACGGACGTAAGATGCCCTCACAAGCAGCGAGGGAGGGGACGGTTGGCCCAAGGCCAGGTACCAGCCTCTTGGCCTCACCGCCTTTGGACCAGAGGAGGGGGGAGCCTCCCCCACCCAGGCAACAGACACGGACTTAGCTGTTATTTGTGTGACTGTCTCTAGAACAGAATCCTTTGCGTCAGCAGGGAAACCGTGGTGGTTTTCATCTGCTCTGTAGAAGGGTGTCGTGGTAGGGGGTGTAGGTTTGGGCATCAAAGGCCAGCGTTGCAATTCTAGTGCTACCATTTGTTCAGTGTCTTTTGGGCCATTTCCTGGTATTTTCTGAGCCTCAGTGTCCTCAGCGGTCAAATGTGGGTAATAGTCCCCACCTCACAGGGCTTGGAGCGTGGACCTTGAAATGAGGTCCAGGGGGAAAATCAAGAATGTTGGCTTCCCCGCTCCTAGAAAAGGGACCCATGGGTAAGATCACCCTAAGAATATAGTTGTGCCACCACCCCACTCCAGGTTTCCTGGGAGAGTCCCATGGTAAGATAATTTTATTCTTTTCAATGGAGGTGATTCTTAATTATACCTTCCAACGCGAATTTGTTTGTTTTTAATGTTTATTTAATTTGAAAGAGAGAGTCCGAGCATGAGCGGGGGAAGGGGCAGAGAGAGACAGAGGGAGACACAGAATCCGAAGCAGGCACCAGGCTCTGAGCTGTGAGCACAGAGCCTGACGCGGGGCTGGAACCCGTGACCCTTGAGATCATGACCTGAGCCGAAGTTGGACGCTTAACGGACTGAGCCACCCAGGCGCCCCAGGTGTGAATTTGTTTTTATCCCTTGTCATGCTGTGGCTAAATACATGCACGTATTTATGTCGCAGATCTCCTTAGTTACGGTGAGAGAGTTCAAACGGCCAAGGTGCTGTGCCCGCAGGGAGAGCCGGTGTGGGCCGCAGGGGCTGAGGGGTTGAGCCCCTAGCTGAACACGGAATGATCATGGAACATAGGCATGGCCTCTGCCGGGAACAACAGCTCTGGGTGGAGCTGCTGGGAGCTGGGCGGGGGTGCCGCACTGTCCCTTCTGTCTTCCGGTTCATCCCCCGTGAGGTGAGATCAACCCCCACCTGCCTCCCACAAGGCCTTGGGGACCGTGTGTGATTCTCAGGCATAGAGTCTGTTTTGCGTCTGTTCCTCACAGGCTGCTGACGAGTCCTCGATTCGGAGAGGGATGGAGGCATGTGATGGGGCGATGGGGCTTCGACGGGGGGCGGAAGGGCCCCCCGCCCAGGGCTGGCATTTCGCGCTACCTGCCGAAACCGCAGGGGCCCGCCTGCCTCCTGTCCTCCCAGCCCTCAGTCCCAGCAGGCGGGGCCCGGGCCCACAGTGGCAAGACGGTGACCGCATGGCAGAAGGGAGGCTCCCTCCCAACCTCACGTCCGTCACGTCCGTCCGCCGGCTTTGATGGCTCGGGCCGGTCCTGTAACCAGAGATTTCCCTCTGCTGCCCTGATGACCCCTGTGGGCACAGGGGTCGGTTCCTTGTCACCCAGCTCAACACTGACCCCCGACAGAGCTGCACACGTACCCCTGGCGTGTTAGCACCCAGTCCTCACGCACCAGGGCGCAGTTCGGGGGGCCGGGAGGAGGCCTTCCTCCTGTCCCAGAGGCCGACGGGGTCGGACGGGCGGGGCCCAGCGTGGTCCCGCTGCCTACGTGGGGACTCTCTGCCTAGCTGGTGGGTGGCCTAGCAGGTGCCATAGAGAAACACGAAGCGTCACGGGCCACGTGGCTCTGACAACGCAAAGAGCGGCGCTGGGTGCTGATGCCAACTGCGGACCCACTTCTGGGCATGAAGCCTCAGGCGGGCGGGGACACGAAGGCCCGTCCCCAAGGTCCCCCCCAGAAGGCCCCCGAGTCGTGCTGCGGGTCAAGCGCCCGTTCGCCGTGGGGGTGAAAATCCCGGGACCGAAGACCCCAACGGGTTCCTGGCGTCCTTGGCTTCTTTCTTTAGAGAGTCACACGTCTCCGAGGGGGGCGATCCGCGTCCCACCCTTTTCCACACGCACGCGGGACTTCCTGTTGAGAGGAGGAGAAGGCCCGGACGACCGCGGCCACCGGCATCCCCTGGTGGGCACGGCTCAGAAGTGGCCCAGATGTCACTTCCCCCGGGGTCGGCGGTCCTGGGCAGTGCGGTGTCCCCTCCCCGCAGAAGCCTCAGGAGTCTGTTCTGTGACAGACGGGAGAGACACTGACCTACATCCAGGTTTGCCTCAGAAGGCTCTGGTTCACTCCCCAGCGGAATTTATGTTCCACTGGTCTTTCTGGTCCCCCAGGGCACCCACATGTCACGGCTGGGCTCTCGGGTGGACAGACTCAGACTCGGGGACAGACGCGTGCCTATTCGGGGAGGAGGGAGTGAGGTGCGAGGTGGTCTCACGAAGGCCTCAGCGGACACGTCAGAGCTGTGCTGGGTCAGTCAGTCATCAGATCAGGGCCGGCCCTGGCCCTGGACCCCGGGGCCCCCTCAGCCTGGACGCTTGTCCCCAGGGGAGGAGGAACAGAGGTCAGAGCTGTGCTGGAGGTGGGAGGGAGGGGTGAGGTCTGCCCCGCACCGCACCGTCTGGGTGGCATATGACTCAGGGTCGGCCTGGAGAGAAAGGAAGGGAAACAGTGGCTGATGGACGACGGGGCAGTGGAAGTGGCTGAGGCTCGCCGCCGAGCCCAGTTTACTTACCGGGCGAGTCCTATGGGTGCCCCCATTCTGCAGGTGGGAATCCATGCACGGCAGAGGCCGGGCTCCAAGCCCGAGCGGTCTGGCACCTGAGCCCCGTGCTGAGCCCCCGCGCCTTATAGCCCCGTGGTCTGGGGGGCCGTGCGCCCTGAGGACACGAGAGGAAGGGGTGAGCGACCCTCAGTCCTTGTTACAGGCTGACGGCAGACGACTGAGTCTGAAGGCTTTCTCTGGGCCGGCTGACGGGTCCCCCTTGGGCCCAGCTGCTCTGTGGCAGGTGACGCCCCAGTGCTGAGCTTGTGTGCCTCCGTGGTCTGTAGCGGGGAGCCAGCCGGCAAGAGAAGAAGCTTCCTGAATGCCACGCGGGCAAAGGAAGTGAGTTTTCCCCGCCCTGGACCATCATGTCATCTTGTATACGGTGCCGTCCTTCCCCTGCCCCTCGTCTCGGCCCGGGACAGGCCCTGACTCTCCTTCGTGGCCTCCGCCTCTAACCTGCCTGTATCGTCCGCACACATCCTCCAGAGCAGTGGCCGGTCCTTGGCTGCTTGACAATGGATGGGTCGCAGGGTTTTTCCTAACGTTGCTTTCCCGAAATTACACTGTCTGTGGTCCCTCAAAGGGTGCCCTCGTTGTCAAAGCTGAAGGACGCAGACAGGCACTCAGGCCGCGGGCTTCCCACCAGCCCTTTCTCTTGTCATCTGTTCCCTTTTCCCCCTCCTTTGCTCTATTTTCTCTCCTCCTTTGTGTTTCTTTTTAATTTTTTTCCGTTTTCGTCCGTCTCCCTGCCCTGAATCTCTTCTCATCCTTTGTTTTGTTTCTTTGGGGCAAGGTTTCACCAGGCCTGAAAAACCTGCCTCCTGACCCAATTCTCTTCCCTGGGTTACCACACCCGCCGAGAGGCACTGGTGAGCCAGGTCCCTGTGGGGACACTGCCCCTCGTGCCACGAGGCTTGCCTGCTTCTTTCTTCACCCGTCAGGTCACTGCTGAATGAAATCGTGAGATACGTGTTTACGGGGCCCTCCGTTAGGTGCTGGGCATCTTCATGGCCACTTCCACGGATTCTGTCGCTTAACACTTCATCAACCCTGTCTGGTTCATATTATTCCCCCCATTTTTACAGTTGGGGAAACTGAGGCTCAGGTAGACTGAGTATTTGCCCATGAGACACAGCTGGTGAAAGGCACATGTAATATTAAAAAAATTTTTTTTAATGTTTATTTTTGAGACAGAGAGAGAGAGAGAGAGAGAGAGAGAAGAAACAGAGCATGAGTAGGGGAGGAGCAGAGAGGGAGACACAGAATCCGAAGCAGGCTCCAGGCTCCGAGCCGTCAGCACAGAGCCCGACTCGGGGCTCAAACTCACGAACCGTGAGATCATGACCTGAGCCGAAGTCAGATGCTCAACCGACTGAGCCCCCCAGGTGCCCCGGCAAATGCAATATTTGAAGCAGGTGTGGTTGCCTCCAAACTCTTACCCTGTAAGATTTCTTCTCATTACCCCCTGCAAGTCCCAATGAGGTGGTACAGAGGGTTCTAGAAAGGCCTGCCCAGGAGCTGCATGCATCACAGGATGGAGATTGCCTGTCACCTGTGCATGTTCCTAAGGACTCTTCCTTAGATTCCGGGTCTTGTCAAGGTCCTGACCAGGAGATCTGGGGCCCTGGGTTTCCCACCTGTTGTATCTCTAACTAGATGAGCCCGGGGCGCGGCCGAATCTAATTTGCTTCCTTTGTAAACGAGCAGGAAGGATGCCCACCCGTGGGCCGTTTGGAGCCTAAAACGACGTCCCATAAAGTGCCTCGCCTGCAGCAAACTTGAATGAATTATAATTATGAAAATCTCTTCTTCATTTGTTTGGCTGTGATGTTGGATAAGCCCCAAGAGACAACGTGTGGCATGTGCCTGCCAGGGCCAGGACTCGTGGCTGTGGGGGCAGCATCTCTCCGGACCTGCCCCGCTTGGTTTTTCTGTGGCCGCTGTTTCCCCTCCTCTCGTGTGCTTTAATCTTGCTGCATTGCAGCGTCCTTTCGGTAATGAAGACAGGCTATAAATAAGTTCTCACTGGGACTCGATACATTCTTTTTTCCTTTTTCTTATAAATTCTAGTTCAACAAGCAAACAAACAAATCTCCGGGGGGGGGGGGGGGCATGCCAGGTGGGGGTGTGGAGCTGGGCCCGTTCCTGGTCCTTTTTATTTCTGCCCTCACTTTTCTTCCCTCCTCCCACCCGCCCCACTTCCCTGATGGCACATCCCACACGCACCCATCTTCCTGCTGTCTCCTTGGATGGTAGAGTGTGGACCGTGGGGTGTAGACAGTGGGGTTTCGATGGTGGTATGCACGGACAGTGGGTGTGGGTGCCGGGGCGCACGGACGGGGGGGTGTGTGTAGTGAGGTGGCTCGATCCCAGTGCCCAGTCTCAGCCCAGGAAGAGCAGGGGCCCGCAGCCATCTCGAGCTGGGCAGAGAAGCCGTCCCCTGCTGGAACTCTGTCCTTTCTTGCAGTGTGCCCTTGCGTGTCCCCTGTTCCCTGGTCTCCCGTGTGCTCATCTGTCCCTCAAGGTGCTGGTTCGGGAATCACGGGAGATGGGACAGGAGGACAGGGGACTCTGGTTGCTGACAGTCCTTGTGTCTGAGTGCTAAAAAAAGCCCTGTCCCCTAGGACCCAGGAGAGCCGAGTCCCAGCTCCGTTGTACAAGCTCAGACGGGGTCACCTAACCCCTGTGGACTTCATTCCAGAAGGTCTTTAAGACTCCGTGAACCGTCGGGCTCAAACATCAGGTGGTCGTCCTTTCCGGACAGAAGCCAGATCGCCCCTGCCTGACCCTTGCAGAGATGGGGGGGGCGGGCACTGCCTGGATGTCGCACACGGTTCTTCTGCTCAGGGGACCCAGATCTACCTCCACATGCCCACGCCGTGCCAGGGGGACACACACGGGCGCTCTTTGGGCAGGGGCTCTCCGGCCCCAGCCCCCCACGGCGCTGGTGGAGGTCGAGGACCGTGCCACCCCCAGCCTCACACCCAGCCACACGGGAGCGTGCGCTTCCGGAGCCCTAGAGAGAGGGTCCCCTGAGTGCAGGTGTGCACGTGTGTGCGTGCACATGTGTGTGTTGTGTGCAAAGAGAGACGGAGACAGACGTGTAGATACCCACATACAGACGCCGACCGGGAAACGATGTTTTCTGGAGTTTGTAAGTTGAATCCAACCGCTTGGAGGTTCATTTCGAATACGATCTTTAGAGGAAAACCTGCCAGTGGCTGGAGGGGCAGGAGGCCTTTAGGACATACACAGCATGGCCAGGTCGTAAAACGAGAAGTGAGCTGGGCTAAAGGAAGGGGATTTTGGGGCTTCGATTTTGCGGCCGATGATCTGAGCGTCGTCGGGCAGACGGCCGGGCCTGGCCTTGAGGCCACAGTTTCCGCGTCTGTGACGTGAGGGGGCCTGGATTCGGTCGTGGTTCGGCGGGGCCGGAAGCAATGCGACGGGTTCTCAGGAAAAGCCTGGATTGGGAGGGGAAGTCTGGGTCTGAGTCACATTTGTCCCCCTGTCATCTTCGGGCCCCGTTTCCCCGATGGTGAAAAGCGGTTGAAGATAGGAGGTTAAACCAAATGAAATATCCAATATTTGACCATGTTTTTTTTAACCTCGAGAATGATAAGCCTAGAGTTCAACCTAATATCTGATCCACTCGCCATATAAAATGGTTGAAACTGTCGTTATGAAACAAGCGATCTAAGAATCATCTTTAAAAAGCAAAGTCTCAGAAATGCAAATTATTTGATTGACGGCCCTGGCATTTTGGTTTTCCCCCCTTTGCTGAAATCGAGTGTTTCTCTTCCTTCTTCTGGACTCCCGCCGAGTGGCCAGGCTGTGGCCCCGTGGGTCCCTCCGTCAGAGGCAGGCCTGCAAACAGTGAGCCCGCACGCAGCCAGCCCTGTCGGCCTCGTCACAATTGTCACCTACTTCTTCTTTTTCTTTTTCTAATGTTTATTTATTTTTGAGAGAGAGAGAGAGAGAGAGAGAGAGACAAAGCACAAGCAGGGGAGAGACAGAGAGAGAGGGAAACAGAATCCAAAGCAGGCTTCAGGCTCCACACTGTGAGCACAGAGCCCGATGCGGGGCTCGAACTCACGGACCGTGAGACCATGACCTGAGCCAAAGTCGGACGCATAGCCGACTGAGTTACCCAGGCGCCCCATTATCGTCACCTACTTTTAAAAAGTTGAAGAGAAAAAGTTGTCACGTCGCGTCTCGCGGGGGCGAGCTCTGCGAGGGGTTCACGAAACAGTGACCTCAGGCCAGATTCCGGAGACACTCGGTGTATCTGTGGAATGCTCAGGAAGCCATTGGAGGCAGCCGCCCCCTCCCCAGGGTGAAATCAATCTAGTCCCCAGCTGGAGCCGCCAAGGGCGGGCGTCCCTCCTCCCGCTGGTGGGGGCTGAGTCGGGGCCACCCGAGGCTCTGAGATGGAAAAGAGGAAAAGCTGGGGTCCTGGCTTTCTTGGGGGGGGGGGTGAAGATCTGAGCCGTGTTCCTGTGGGGCGGGGGCCCTTAGGGTGACAGCATTACCGTGGGAGCCTCGGGGCTCTAGGGTGGAATCTACACTCCTGGCCAGAGCCCTGGACCTCACAAGCTGGCCTCGGCGGCCCTGATGCACCTCGTGACAGGCGACGGATGGAGTGTTTCTCCTGTGCCCTGGGCTGGCGCTGGGCTAGGCCGGGCAGGACAGATGGCTCCTACTCTCCCTTCCTAAGGCCGCAGCCGCTCCCACCTCCCAGGGGCCAGGCCGCCCCGCCAAACGGTTCGCAGGCTTTGTGCAGGTGCGGGGTTCCCATCTATCCATCCACTCATCGGTGCTGATTGACGGTTTGCTTTGAAGTGGGTGTTCTTCTAGACGCAGGGGAGGGGAGGGGAGAGGTGCAGGAGACAGGCAAGGCCAGCCTTCCCATGTGGGTCACCGGAGGGCTTCTCTGGGCCGCGACTGCTGTCCCTGTGCTCCAGCTGAGGGGAGCGAAGGTGAGCCCCTCACCTGGGTCGACATAGGGCACGGCCCCAGCGGGAAGCCAAGGCATCCAAGGAGTGAGTGTCAGAGGTGACAGGCTTGAAGGTACGCTCAGTTTATGGAAGGTGGTGACACAGGGTAAGACACACGGACGTGCGGTGTGGAGGAGGGTCTGTGCAAAGCAAGGCTTCTGGTGCTTTTTCCCAGAAGCACCCACCCCTGGTACTCCTGACACATGAGACCGCCCCCACCCCAAAGCGTCCGCGGCCCCCCGAGCCCCAGGAACGCGTTCCAGGCTGTTTGCTTTAGGGCTCCACGGGGTGTCAAGGGTTAATGGTTAAGGATTTGACAGTAACAATAAAACCGAAGCCTGTAATTTCTGCTGAAGGGGGTGGGGGTGGGGGGATACGGAAATTTCCACTTGTAGCCGACTTTGGAGAGAAACATCAACATCAGAAAAAAACAGCTCGCCCACAACTGCCGTGTTTATGATGAATATCCAGGGCCCGGCCAGCGACGGAGGCGGCCCACTCGCGGCGAGAGGGGCAGAAGTTTCCAGAAAAGGGGGAGCTGCTTGGCAAAAGCAGAAGCAACTTGTTTGCAGAGGCCCCCGACTTGCCAGCCTCAAACGGGGAAAACTTGTTCTTAGCAAAGTGCCCAAGTGCATTATGTCAGCAGGAAGATGCACTCCCTCTCCGGAAAGTTTGTGGGTTTGGCCTTTCACAATTTATTGTCATCACCAAGCTGAACTCCGGCCTTTGCTGAGGTTTTTTTTTGTTTTTTTTTTTTTTTCTTTCCTCCCTTTGCTCGGTGTGTGTTTGTTTTGTGATATTTCCCTACCAGGCCATGAGAAGTCTGCTAGTTAGCGGTTGTCTTAGGGGGAAGAGTAGAAGTTCTTTGTTTCTCAGAATAAGGTGTTCAGACAGAGACGAAAGCATTTAGCACGAGCCCTGGCCGTCACTGCTGGAGGAACTTGCGCCCCCCCGATCGGTAGCCCGACTTATTTCTTGGGGGTGGAAGCAGGTGGAGGTCACGGCCTCTGGAGGCAGAGAAAGTCTTGAGGGTTCCTGATTCGCTGTTCTAGAACTTGGCTTCCAATCTGATGATCGTCAGCTGCTGTGACAGGGGATCAGGACGTCTTCCCTTTCCTCCTCGGCCCCGAGTGTCTTTCTATGCTTCACTGGACAGATAAGCTGGCCAGGTGGGCAGGCACTGGGGACGGGCATGGGCATTTTTCCGGGACACAGGACAGTGCGGTTACCATGAGTGCAAAGGCGCTTGGGGGAAAACTCAACGGTTTCGGAATCTGAACACCTGAGTTCACATCCAGGCCCAGGATGCCTCCGCTGGCTGCGAGCTTGGGCTGGTTTGCCCCAAGAGGACGGTTGCTTCTCAGCCTCAGTTTCCCAACCCTGAGAGACACGGAATATTCACCACGTCAGGTTATTCGGAGGCAGAGCACAGGACAAGCCTCCTTATGCCCGGTGCTCCTTTCTTCCCTTTCTGAGTTGGAGTAATCGCGTGTTCTCTAATCACTTAGCAGTTTAAATCAACAGGCAAATTGGATCTCTTCTTCCAGGAGAAACCTTCTGGAGGGGTACCTTCCGTGGTTCTGTGTCCCGTCCTGCCTCATTTCAGCCGGTCTGTGGTGCCAAGGGTCTCAGCCTCACTGGCACTGCCCTCCAGTGCCCGGGGTCCCCGGGCTGGGCACCCTGCCGCCCAGCGGGGCCCGTCTTTGGGACCGCTCCGCTGTCCTCTGGAAAATGGCAGAGCACTGGGGAGTGAGCACGGCCAGATTCCCCGACTAGCCCTGCCCAGACATAGCAGGTGCAGTGGGCTGAATCATGTCCCCCCAAAAGATACGTCGAAGTCCTCCCTCCCCTCCCCCAGTACCTCAGAATGTGGCGTTATTTAGAAAGAGGGTCATTGCAGATGGCTTTGGTTGTGATGGCAAGGCGGGCCCCTCACCCACTAGGACAGTGTCCTTTTGAGGAGAGGAAACACAGACCCACAGAGAGGAGGAGGCCGTGTGAGGACGAGGCAGAGACTGAGTGACGGCAGCCACCAGAGGCTGGAAAAGGCAAGGGAGGACTGTCCCCTCCAGGTCTCAGAGGGAGCTCTCCCGCCTCCGGATTTGGGACTTTCAGCCTCTGGAACGGGGAGAGAATACATGTGTGTGGTTTGAAGTCCCCCAGCGCGTAGTGCTGAGTTAAGGCCACCCCGGGGCGAGGACACAACAGTGTTGGTGTTTCTTTTCACCCTCTGTCTTTGGCTCTCCTGCCCCTCCAGCCAGAGGCAAATGGACATGGGGGAGAAACTGAGGCATGCAGCGCCTTGACCCAGCGCTTCCCCACCCGTCTTCCGGGATCCCGAGATCACTCGGAATCTAGCAGAAGAATTCAAGGAAACGGGTGCGTCGCCAGCACTGCCCGAGCCCCGAGGGTGGGAGAGAGCTCCAACTGCTAGAACTTTCTCCAGAGCCACTTCATCAGGAAATCCTTTCCCCGAGCAGAGCAGCTGGCCTCTTGAGGCCCGAGAGCGAGCCCCCGGGCCTGTCCCCGCGGCTCTGGGCGACTCCGCCAGCCCCCGCCCCTTCCTCGCCTGCCCTGGATGTGAAGGAGAAACGAGATGATGTGTGCAGACTGCATTTGAACTTCATCTTCGAAGTTATTTATTATCCTTGGTTTTGTTTTCTCGTTTCGCGACCATCAGAAAATGTAAGGGGTTTGTCCGAGGTTTCGTCTGGTCGGGGTACAAAGGCTGAGCGCCGAAGCCTGTCCTTTGCCATCTGGCTTTGCAGCCGGGGCTGGGGGGGTAGCGTGAACCCTCGCCGCAGGGTCTAAGGGCCAGCGGGCTGCTGGTAAATGGTTAACAACTGGCTTAGACGAGCGGTCCGGATTTGGGATGCTTGTTGATTGCCTGTGTGCGCTGTGTCACCTGCCCCAATGGGTCCCTGCCAGCGTGACGTCAGAGGGGTGCACGGCCTCCTCTGCTGACCCCGACCACAGAGGAAGGAAGCCTCGTGTCTAAAAGGAAAGCCACGGGGCGGCTGGATGGCTCAGTCGGTTAAGCGTCTGACTTCGGCTCGGGCCACGATCTCATGGTTTGTGGGTTGGTGCCCCGTGCCGGGCTCTGTGCTGACTGGTGCGGAGCCTGCTTGGGATTCTCTTTCCCTCTCTCTCTCAAAATAAGTAAATAAACTTAAAAAAATAAAATAAAGGCAGCAATAAAAGGAAAGCCGCTTAGAAAGACTTCCCATGCAGGGCAAGAGGAAGGGGGTGCTGGGCGTGGGGCGAGGGCCAGGCCAGCCCTCCCAGGGCACATTGTTGGCACTTGACCACTCCGTGTACCAGATTAGCTCATTGTCACTGTGGAGGAACTGCGTCTTCAGGGGATGACAAAGCCCCAGGTCAGGCATGGAGATGGGGGGAGGGGCGCCAGTCCAGGGGGGTATAACCTGAGCAGGATGCTCCAACCGGGGTCTCAGTCTTCCAGGGCCTAAGGAGGACCAGTTCTTGGACAGAGAGGCCGGGCAGAAGCGCTAGGGGGCCGCCGTCCCCCAGTGACGTGGCTTGAAAGAAGGAACAGAGCTGGCGATGAAAGGTCACCCAAGACCAGCTCCCCTAAGTCACATCTGCACCGGGCAGGCCCCTCGCTCCTACCCGTCGGCCACACCTGACCCGTGCCCGGGGGGAATTTACCAGCAGCCCACAGGCTCCCCTTCGATGCCTTGCCAAGAGGGAGCTTTCTGCCAGCCCCCCCTCCCGCAGCCGCAACTGGTGCCGTGTGCCCACCTTGACGCCACGTAGCCAGAGGCCCCAGCCTCGGGCCACAGTCTTCCTGCAAGGTCACGGTGGTTCAGTGGGAGCTTCCATGCCCCGTTCACCCATTCTCCCCTGTAGCCCCCCCCCCCCCCCGCAGGCACAGGCTTTGCACACAGCAGCCCCCTCCCCCACACTTTGCCCCCAGGCCCACTTTTATTATCACAGCCTTGATGATCCCCCGAGAACAATTCAGCAAGCAGGTAGGGACTCACGTTTGTGTCATCAAAACCCAAATCCCCTTGCGAAACGACTGGGCTCCGTTCCCAACCGTGCTCTCTGGGGGGCCCTCTTCATCTATGACCACGTTTCACGGAACAGCCGTGGAACCGTCCTCGGCTTTACAAACTTTGTAAAGTGCAAATGCGGAAAAGGTATCAGAACATACTATTTCCCGGGGCGCCTGCGTGGCTCAGTCGGTCGTGATCTCCCAGGGCGTGGGTTCGGTCCCCGCGTCGGGCTCTGTGCCGACAGCTCGGAGCCTGGAGCCTGCTGCGGGTTCTGTGTCTCCCTCGCTCTCTGCCCCTCCCCCGCTTGTGCTCTGTCTGTCTGTCTGTCTCTCTCTCTCAAAACTAAAGAAACATTGAAAAAAATTAAAAAAATACTATTTCCTGAAACCCGTAGTGATCGTAAGAGTAGGATTCATTTTGCAAAGATAATTGGAAGAATGCTCCCAGCTCTTCACACACACGTGAACGTACACACACACGTACACACATACAGTCACACACACACAGCACACACATATTATACACACACACACACACACACACGCATTTAAACACACAAGTACACACATGCCCGCACCTGCACGCACACACCCATTCCCACGTACATTCACACACGCACACGCACATCCGTGCGCACGCGCGTGCGTGCCTGGGCCGACACGCCATCTCCCACTGGGGTCCCGTGTGACTCAGCCTCAGGGAAACAGAGGCAGCCCCCTGGGGTGAGTTAGTCCCAAACTGCAGTGATTCACTCAAACGGCACAATTTTTACCCTGAGCACTATTGGTTCGCTCAAACCTGTTCGTATAAAGCAACCAGCGTGGCTGACTGTAAACCGTAACAACAGATACATAAGCATAAGGGTAAATCGTGTCCATCTGGGAACCGTCCGAAATCACCCTCGGAGAACCCGGCCCCCGGAGGAAGGCAGCGGAGCCCCGAGCGGCAGACCGCAGGGCTGCGGAGCAAACGAGTGTGGGCGTCCTGCCACCGGGGTGTTGGACGGACTCCGACCTCTTAGGTGGGTCCTTTTCCCCACCACCTCCCACTCTAACCGCGTGTCCGGTCACGTGGCCTCCTCCGCCGCCCGTAAGGAGGGGTGGGAGGCAGCCAGAAGCCTGAAGGTGTCTCGAGGCACCTTTTTAAAATTTTGTCATCTTTAGTTTTTTATTTTCGAGGGAGAGCACGAGCAGGGGAGGGGCAGGCTCTGCGCTGTCAGCACAGAGCCTGACGCAGGGCTCCAGCTCAACAACCTCTTGATCGTGACCTGAGCCAAAGTCGGACGCTCAACCCCCTGAGCCACCCAGGGGCCCCTCCTCTTTCCTTGCTTCATTTCCCCTCTCACCTCCTGGTCGCTGAAATTCCCTTTCCATGAAACGATACTGATTCGTTTGTCCAAACAAATCTTTACTGAGCATTTAGCTGGTGCCAGGTGCTGTTCGAGACGCTGGGGCTACCAGTTGACAAAACTGTTGGAAACCCCTAACCCAGGGGCTTCCATTCCAGTGTGGAATAGATACAATCGACCCCAACACACCCAAGTGTATTTCAGTGAGTCTGCTGATTCCCAGGGAGTTTATCTCGTGAGTTTGTTTGCACCAGGACCTACAACAGACATAACAGTAACAATAATGGCTTAAGCTTCTCAACTGCTCACTCGGTGCCGGCGGCTGGTGGTATTCTCTACTCTGTCGTGTTTCAGTTTTAAAAAACTAGTGTGGAGGGCCCACTTAGAGTCATTTTATGATCTACCGGAGGGGCCAGCGTTTGAAAAACACTGCTCGGAGAGATACCCTCACCTAGGTGCGACGGTCTTCTTGCTGTCACACGACCCCCTCTCCGCCTAGTCCTGTCTTGCCCCTCTGGTAAATGGAGGCCCTCCTCCAGCTCCTCCGGGAGCGCCACTGACCTCCATGACAGGAGCTGAGAGCTAGACTGGTGTCGGAGATGAGACAGTCTAGTGGCATCTCCCCATCTTACAGAAGAGTAAGCTGAGGCCCAGAGGTCACCAGTAGACACCAGACTCAAGTCCGGACCTCTGAGGGGAGCCGCTTTAACTTTCCCATGGCCCGACCACACCCCTTTGTTTCCCCGTCCTATAGGGTGTAGGCCCTTGGAAAAGGCCCGGGAAATGGAAGGATTGGGTTCTGTGCTTGCTTCCTCCATGACTTCCCTCCACCCGCACTCCCCACCCTCCCCCCCCCCAAGACTTGAGGTTCCGGAGGAGGGCTTGGAATCTGAAATGTTGAAGAGCTTCTCGGCCAGCCTGTCCACAGCCAAAGGCGGAGCCAAGGCCACAGATTGGAGTACCCATGTTCCCACTGCCCCCCCCCCCCCCCCCCGCCGTGGTCTGGTCTAGATGGCCCCTGTGAGCCTCCTGAGGCCCGAGTCTTGTGTCTCTCCACCTCAAGCCCAACTCGGAGGGCGTTGGCTCCATAGGTCATGGCTCCTCAGCTGATGGGAGATGTGACGAGGGTGAATTTCCATCTGCTCTTCATCAAAGAGAGCATCGGCTTCGGTCCAGATGTTTGAATGGGGCCCAAGTCTTCCTGACCTTGAGTCTGCTGATTCCACGAATTTATCTTGTTAATTTGTTTGGTCATAAGCGGTCTCACGTTCCAGTCTAAACTTCCTTGGGCGGCCTCACCCCCACGTGGGTAGAGACAGGCCGCGTGATCCCCGATCCTGGAAGGAGAAAGACAGATCCATTCATTCTCCTTGGAAGCACACCAGCAAGATATCACTTCAGCTTTGCTCCAGAAACTATTATTTTGTGGGTGACATAATTTATTAAACTTTGGGGAAAACAACAGCAGGGCAACACATTCGAGAAACATAGCAACAGCCACAGCCATGTCCTACATAGTTCAGCCTTTCTTGGACAACTTTTCAATGCCGCCGTCCTTAGGAAGGGCAGGCCCGCGGGGCCAGTAGGCCGCGTCTGATGTATCCAAACTTTAGAACTTAACAGAACGGAATACAGCCCTGTCTCTGGGTTCCATTTGCCTTCAGATGCCAGCTTTAGAGTTTGTTCTAGGTTCTAGGCCCGTGGCCCATCAGTTGTCTGTGTGTACCACACGTATGTGCGTAGGTAGACCCGGAGCCGAGGCCGTAGGCGTACCACGGCATCGCAGACGTAAGTTCGGGCACACGTACGTACATTTGCACGAATGTGGAAGCGTCTGCTTGTGTGGACATGTGTGTTTTAAATGGCTGGCGCGTTGGCCCATAAACCCGCACGGATGCAACCAGACTTGTCAGTCAAGATGGAGCCAATCCAAACAGCACTGTCTGTGGAATTGGACCTGGAAGGGAATCCCACGGTTTCCCTGTCCTCTGTCCCGAAGACGTGCCCGGCCCTGAATTCTGAAGGTCAAGGAGTCGCTCAAGAAGGAAATTCGTATGGAGAGGGCTTATAACTGAGCTTTAGGCATGTTTTTAGAGACTCTCTTTCTTTTTTTTTTTTTAATGTTTATTTATTTTTGAGAGAGACAGAAAGAGGGTGCGAGCAGGGAGGGGCAGAGAGAGAGGGAGACCAGAATCCGAAGCAGGCTCCAGGCTCTGAGCCAGCACAGAGCCTGACGCGGGGCTTGAACTCACGGACCGTGAGATTATGACCTGAGCCAAAGTTGGACGCTTCACCGAATGAGCCACCCAGGCGCCCTGGGAACGTTTTAATGGCAGATGTAAGCTGGACTTAGTCTCCGCTTCCTCCCCCACCCCCGTCGCCGCACCGTGCGGCGGGCATCACCCCACACCACCCCTCTGGGGTCAGGGGGCACACTCACGGCTCTGACCTGACGTCTCTAAGTCATACGTTCGCTTGCACTTCCTAGGGGCTTGACCTTCTCCAACTGACTTCATGTTCACATTTGACAGGTAAGGGCCCCGATAGGTACCTGGCCTCCACATGCCTTAGGAAGTCACGTCTACCTCTTGAGCCACTCTCCCCGCCCCATTTTCCAAGAATCCTTGGGCGTGCGCAGTGTCCCAGAGCTCTAGAGGGTATGCAGCCTGTGCCACGTGGTGTCCCAGGCTCCGTGCCCGGATCTCCCTGGAGCACGAGCCCCTCCCCGTGCTCAGTGACATCGGAGGTGTGACAGACAGCTTGCGGCTCGGCCCCTCGGGTCCGGGCAGAGCTCTAGCCAGGAGCGCCGATCAAGTTAGGGACCGGGTCTTCCAACGTCTTCCTCCCCTAGTGATTACCAAAGCACGAGGCATGGTTTCTTTCCTGCCCTTGCTCCCTTGTCGTAGGGATAAACTGTGTCGGTGGAGCATTTGGTAACGACGAAGCAGTGTTAAAATATCAGACGTGAGCAAGGCGTGTCCAAAGCTTTTGGAGCTGTAAACGCTACTCTTCTTGTGTGTAATAGGCACCGAATACGAGTTTGCTGAGCGAGCAGTGACAGAAGTAACAGATGCATGGACCGTAGTCTAGGCTGGGGAAACTGAGGCCCACAGAGCTGGGGCAGGGAATTTGTGCACAGGGCTGCTGACGGCTCCTTAACTGCAAACCTGTGGGTGAATCCCAGTCTGGTGGCTTTGCCAATGCCGCACTGCTTTTCTGCCAATCATCGTTTGATTTCTTCTCTTTATACTTTCTTTCTTTCTTCCTTCCTTCCTTCCTTCCTTCCTTCCTTCCTTCCTCTTTTTCTTCCTTCCTTCCTTCCTTTTCTTCCTTCCTTTTC